>NC_090270.1:213806407-214112240 GCF_040414725.1 Anabrus simplex | reverse complement strand
TATGAATGTCAAGGTAAAGAAAGGCATCAATGTGGCCTCAGATCATTATATGTCTCTTATAAAATTCAAACCAATTCCCGCAAACACAAGGAAGACAACCAAACAGATCACACGCTTCGACAATGATAAACTTCGGCAAAGGGTCGAGGAGTTCCAGGAGAAGGCTAGACCAAATGACTGTGACTTTAACAACGCCAAAAGTCTCCTTGTTGAGGCCGCCAAAGACGTTGCAGAAATCAAGAGAAGCAAAATGCATGCCTGGTGGAATAGTACCTGCGAATCAGTCCTTCAAGAAAGACTCAATGCGTGGAAACAGTACTACTCTACGAAATCAGAAAATGATTGGGAAACCTACAAAACCCAACGTGCCCAAGCAGCTAGGGTGTTCAGAACTAAGAAACGTAAATACGAAAAATCTCCCATTGAAAAGATAGAACAAAACTTTAGGAAGAATGAAAGCAGAGAGTACTACAGAGCCTTCAAACGCGAACTCACTGGCTATAAACCACCATCTCTATGCTTTGAGCGAAAAGGCGGCACACTGGCGACGTCAAATGAATAAAATTGCAGCATTCTGGCAGATTACTTCAAGAATTTACTTAATTGCTCTAAACCGCAAAGCGCCATTGAGACCAAGGAACCCTTACTCAGGTACTCAGATTCCAGACCACCCGACAGAGATGAAATCAAGCGCCACATTGCCCGTCTCAAAAATAACAAAGCGCCGGGGGAAGACTCAGTAGTAGCAGAACTATGGAAATATTCCCCAGAAGAATCACTTGATATCTTGCAAAAGCAAATAGAAGAAATTTGGAACAAGGAGACCCTACCCGAAGATTGGAAAATAGCTTTGATCCATCCATTACACATAAAAGGCAGCATGAAGAACATTAACAACTACAGAGGAATATATTTGCTACCCGTGACTTACAAAATTCTATCACTTGCCATCCTGGAGCGTTTGGAAGCACAAGTCGAACATCAAATAGGTGAATACCAAGGAGGGTTCAGAAAAGGTCGCTCAACAGCTGAACAGATCCAAAATCTCAAAACGATCATCAGATATTGTACACTAAGGTCCAAGCAGTATGTGTCTGTCTTTGTGGACTTCAAGAAAGCGTACGACTCCATTGACCGGGAAGTCCTGCTAAACATCTTAAATGAATTTGGAGTTGATTTGAAACTGCTGGCATTAATTAGAGCCACCCTGACCGATACAAAATCCAAGGTGAAGTTCCACGGATGTCTCTCGCATTCCTTTGACATCAAAACAGAAGTCCGACAAGGTGATGGGCTATCCCCGATACTCTTCAACTGTGTTCTTGAAAAGATCATCAGAACCTGGCGGGTGAGATTACAGGAAACCAACTACAGTCCATTGAGAATAGGAACCAAATCCAAGGGGATCGCAACAGACTGCTTAGCATTTGCCGATGATATTGCTGTTCTCTCAACCGACATAGAAACCGCTAGAGCTCAAGTTGAAATTTTAAAGGAAATTGCCGAACAAACTGGTTTGCAGATATCGTTTGAGAAAACAGAAGTAATGACTAACATCAAAGAGGCTCCACCAAAACTCCATACAAAATACGGGGACATCACCCGAGTAGACAAATTCAAATACCTGGGTGAGATCATCATGAAAAATGGACTGGACAAAGAAGCACTTCAGGAGCGAGTACGCAAACTGGAAATAGCCTACCAAACATCCCGCACAATCTACAACAAAAAATGCCTTTCCCAAAATACCAAGATACGTCACTATGAAACAGTTCTGAAGCCAGTAGTTCTATATGCAGCCGAAACCCTGTCTCTAAATGCCAACAAAGGACTCCTTGAAGAACTGGAGAAAAGAGAACGCAAAATTGTGAGAGGAATCTTGGGATCAAAGTACAGAAATGGAATCCATCAAAAGAGATCCAACAAGGAAGTCTACAGCAAAATAGAGAAAATTACCGACACAATCAGAAAAAGTCGGGCACGATTTTACGGTCATCTGAAAAGAATGGACGGGAGAAAGTTAACTAAAGAAATCTTTCACTTTTTTGATTCAAACCCCAAAACCACAATTCCCTGGTTTAGAAATACCAAAGAAAACCTGCAAATGCTACATATCTCAGCTGAAGACGCCTTTAACAGAGATCTCTTCCGCAAGAAAATATTGACGAACGGGCTAAACCGAGACGAGCAACCGAAGAGAAGACACGGTGCCCCTTGGACAGAGGAGGGTAAGCAGGCCCACTCACAAAGAATGAGGGAAATTTGGGCTCTAAAGAAGGCCAAGTTCAGTGTCAAATGCAACAAGACTTAACGTGGTCCTTGATGGCCCCAGCGAATTATATAATAATAATAATAATAATAATAATAATAATAATAATAATAATAATAATAATAATAATAATAATACCGGTAACCTCGATGTTTAGCCCTTAAAACTACAGTTTATTATTATTATTATTATTATTATTATTATTAATAATAATAGTGTTTCCACTCTGGTGTGGCTCAGGCTATGGGAGCTTGCTATTATGCCAAACCATTCTGTACTGAACCATTATACGGTACAATTTAAAATATTATAGGCCTACATACAAATTATTAGACATAATTATTAGAGTGAATGTTTAGGAATTATGTCTTCCTTCAACGCGGGTACACGTTTCTTACAGTTTCTTTGATATTCAAGATTTTCTCTGGAAATAAGAATATATGCAGTTGCTATTTCATGGCTTCATTTCGTATTTTATCTTGTAGGATGTATAGTTTTACTGACCTATTAAATCTAATTTTGGATTAATGTATTTTTCTCTTAATTCACTTATGTCACGTTGCCATAAAGAAGTGATGGTATATCCATTGTTTATAAAATGTCAACATTGTTTCTTCTCGTATGTTATTTTTGAGTTGCCAGCTAATAGTTCATCATCGTTAAAGAACAACCCATCCAAGCTAATAAAAAATTGGAAACTTGTTCTATCGGCCGATTGTCAGCTACTGTAATACTATATCTCTACTCCAATATTATACTTCCCTCCCACGCCATAATATTAGTAGGGCTATTCTTCGATAATATTAGATTCAGTTATAGATTATAGACAGATTATAGCCATAAGCAAACAGGATTTTATCCATCCCGCGCATGTAAAGTAAGCGCCGTGTGTAAGGCCATCTATGATGTAAACCTTGAAACTACTAGTACAATAAGTTTGGATAGTTTTCGACAGTTGTCTCTATTATCTACTTGTGTTTTGCCCTCTGGGGTCAAGATGAACTATTAATTTTCGAAGTAACTTTGTATGTGAAGGTTTCTTAAACAGAATTATTTATTGATTGTTTGTAATGTTCAGAAGTTATCAACACTTCTATCTCTTCCCGCCAACCTTATTTTTCTACCAATAAGACATTTTGTACATTTTTTATTCACCAATGATAAAATTTTGATATTTGATTGTCCAATGAAAATTCGGGGTGTGTCAGGGCCTTGGCCCAGAGTTTTCTGGAACCTTCCTCTCCGCTAGAAAAGCTGGCACATTTCAAGCCATGTTGTCTTTCTGATCGCTCTAGTCTAGACAGTGTTGCCGACTTATATTTTCAAGATCCGCTAAATACTAGGCCTACTAAAAATCCGCTAAAATTCCGCCAAGAAATCCGATCTCAAATAATGAGCAATAATAATAATAATAATAATAATAATAATAATAATAATAATAATAATAATAATAATAATAATATAAATGTCTGCACTCACCTGATCTGTGATTTTCACTGGGATTAACCCCCTGCCTGTGAGCCGGCGAGCTAAAACTTGTAGGAGTTTTAGTGCCGGGTACAAACTAGGTGAATCGCGCACCTCAAGGGCCATACACAAAACAGGCCAGTTCATTAAACGGTCTTCCTTCAAAGCATAAATATAGATGCTACTCTCTCACAGTTTCATTATCTGTCGTCATTCGTCAACTAAGAGAAAAGTACCCTCTCCCCCACGCATTTACAAATTGTTGATACCTTGATTTCATAACATCAAATCCAAATAACATGTTTTCCTCATGTGACTGCTAGCTCCTGATAAGAAATACGGAATAGCTCGGAGACAGACTGGAGAACAAATTTTAAAAAAACGTAAAATGGATAAAACACTAAATTCCGCTATAATAAATCTAGAATTCCGCCAAAAAATCCGCTGTCCGCTAAATAATACATTTCTCCGCCCACAGTCTTCTAATTCCGCCAAATTTAGCGGAAAATCCGCTATTTTGGCAACGCTGAGATCTTCGGGAGATCCACAGGCTCAAGGTAATGGCAGAATCTGTTTAACATGTGATAGTATTTCAAAGCTTGCTCGAGGGGAAGGTTTCAAATTTTTAGTAATGTAAATTTTTATTTTCTCAAATGTAAATTTCAAACAAGTCGAAAGAACTTCACCGAAATTAGGGAATAGAGAGTGAGGTACCCTCTTGTATTCCCTCTCAACTTGACATTGAGGTGATTAAAATCCATCTAGTAATTTCTGTAACTTAAAGCTTTTTCTCCACCTAGTCACGTCCGTAGTATAGGCTTAGCCTCTGTAACGTCGGGCCATTAGCCCAAATAGGGTATTGAGTATTTCATGTAAATTTGAAGGAGTGCGAGTGTCGGCTCCATACCATTTTCATTTTCGACCAGTAACTTTAACCTTTTGTTTTGACCAAAGGCCATGTAGAACGGGTACTTGTTGTCCATGTTAAAATCTATTTCATTCATTTCATATTAAGGATATCAGACTGTTGAGCAGTTAAGACTGTGAGTACTGTTTAATTTTGTTAAATGTAGGTTGTGCCTTTGATAGGCCTGGAAAGTGTAAATTGATAGAGCAAAGATGATCTTTAACTGATGTAAAAATTGGGAGATCCGTCCCCTCGACTGTTGATTGAAAGGAGCAGTAGCGCTCATGTAAAATGTGTAATTAGCGAGCTTTAAGCTCAGGTTGATAACAAGTGATTTATTGATTATTCTGATTTTTCCAACATTGTTACCCAAGGTAACGAGCTAGTTCTGTACCTGAATTGTTATTTGCTTAGCAAAGTGTAAAACTTAAAATTTGAAAAGAAGAAAAAGAGAAAGACATATAGCTCCAATTTTAATGTTTTAAATTAATCTTCTGACTGTTCTATATCCACCCATTCATGTCCGCACCTTCTTTCACCTCTGCGTTCCACAGAATCCCCTGAACAATATGTATGGCCTCACCAAGTTTTACTCGCGCAGGCTCCTGTCTTTTCCTTTTCCTAATACCATCTTAATAATTATATTGAACAATGTGGTGACAGGATGTAGGCTTCAGACTCTGACTGAGAACGATTTCGTCAGTTTGTTTAAAACCTACATCTGATATAGTTTCCATATTTTTATACAAGTCTTCAATTACACCAATCAGATGCTTGAGTATCGTTTACATTAATTTCGACAATGTTCCCCTGTCATCTCTGTCAAAACACTTTAGGTAATCTACAGATGCAATAAAGGTTTTCCATTCCTCCCTTCTAAAATCGATGTCGTACTGAACAGGTTATCTATGAAAGATCTTTATTTGTTTCTTTTTTCTTTCAAATGTTTGTTCCCTCATACGAATTTTTTTGCTGTTGGCTTTACGTCGCACAGACACAGATAGGTCTTATGGCGACGATGGGACAGGGAAGGGCTAGGAGTGGGAAGGAAGCGGCCGTGGCCTTAATTAAGGTACAGCCCCAGCATTTACCTGGTGTGAAAATGGGAAACCACGGAAAACCATCTTCAGGGCTGCCGACAGTGGGGTTAGAAACCACTATCTCCCGAATACTGGCCGCACTTAAGCGACTGCAGCTATCGAGCTCGGTCATATGAATGTAGTGACTAGCTTTGCTTGTTAGTGATTTTAATTGATTTTGAGTAGGCAACACTGTTTTGAAGTGGTGTGAGGGTTACACAGGTCGTGGTGGGTTTTCTTAATATTTTTTTTTCTAGTGGCTTTACGTCGACCGACACAGATCGGTCTTATGGCGACGATGGGATAGGAAAGGCTAGGAGTTGGAAGGAAGTGAACGTGGCATGAATTAAAGTACAGCCCCAGTATTTTCCTGGTATGAAAATGGGAATCAACGGAAAACCATCTTCAGGGCTGCCGACATTGAGATTCGAACCCACTATCTCCCGGATGCAAGCTCACAGCCGCGTGCCCCTAACCAGACGATCAACTCGCCCGGCACTAGTGGTTTAACGTCGCACTAACACAGGGGAGGTTTTCAGCGACGAAAGCATGAGAAAGATCTAGGATTGGGAAGGTAGCTGCCGTGGCCTTAATGATGGTACAGCCCCAGCATTTGTCTGGTGTGAAAATGGGGAAATCACGGAAAACATCTTCAGGGCTGCCGACGGTAGGGTTGGAACCCACCCCACCGTCTCCCGAATGCAAGCTCACAGCTACATGACCCTAACCGCACGGACAACAACTTACTTAATAGTGTATGTGTCATAGTACGGGCTGGGTTTTCTTTGTTTTTTTTTCTAATGGTTTTACGTCGCACCGACACAGACAGGTCTTATGGCGACGGTGGGATAGAAAAGGCCTAGGAGTGGGAAGGAAGCGGCCGTGTCCTTAATTAAGGTACAGCCCCAACATTTGCCTGGTGTGAACATGGGAAACCACGGAAAATCATCTTCAGGGCTGTCGACAGTGGGATTCCAACCCACTATCTCCCAGATGCAAGCTCACAGCTGCGCGCTCTTAACCGCACGCATGGAGATGTTTATCTTGAGACATTCCCTCTTAAACAATCATTACCACCATTACCTGTACATTCGGGAATTCACTGGCGTACCGTCTGGAACGCAATAGACAAGCGCTTGATTGCCTGCCAGTATCACGAAGTTATTACGTGAACACGTATACCGGACAGGGCTGGGGTGGCGAGGTAGTCGTAGTGACTGGGGAGGGTTCAGATGATGGGGCGAGGCCGCGCGAGGGTTTACATTACAGCCAACTACAATATTGTAACGCGCCTGAAGCGACAACTATGTGTGTCTGAGGATTAAGGGCAGCGTAAACGTACGGCAAGGCTAGTCGTTCCCGTTTTCCGAGGGTAGTCCCCGAGTTTTTACTTTCTTTTTTTTTTGTGGAATGCCCTCAATTTCCAATAATTTCCGAATTTCCTTGTTTTCAAATATGTTTTTTAATAGTTTCATTAAGATCAGAGACGATTATCATAGACAATGATCACATACATTCAGCTACAGAAACTTTTTGTTTCTGTTTCCCAAGAAATACCTAATGCTTCTGCTGATAGAGTTTTCTCGGTTACGACATGATGAGGACTCCTCAACGATCAAGATTATGTGTTAATAACATCAAAATTCATGCTGAATGTTATCAGAAAGCTTCCAATTACATGTCAGGAATTTGCAACAAAGGTTGCTTCAAGACAGGACATGTTACGGGAGATTCATTCATCAGGAAAACGTGTGTAATTTTGCCATACATCTTGTAGAAATATAGTCTAATATAGTGGTAACATTATAATAATTGTCAATAGCAATATCAGCAAGAATTTCGACAACAGCAACAGGAACAACAAAAACAACATTACCAATACTGATAAAATAGCGATCGTACTGTAGAGCTGATGTGTCCCTGAATTTCAAGTAAAAAGCATCGGGTACGGTAACCTTAACCTGCAATATTAATGGGAATTCGTTGATTTCCTTAACTTGATGATACCGAGCAAGTTGGCCGTGCGGTTAGGGGCGCTCAGCTGAGCTTGCATTCGGGAGAGAGTGGGTTCGAACCCACTGTCGGCAGCCCTGAAGGTGGTTTTCCGCGGTTTCCCATTTCACGCCACGTAAATGCTGGGGTTGTACCTTAACTAAGGCAGCCGTCGCTTCCTTCCCACTCCTAGTCCTTTCGTGTCCCATCGTCGGCCTATCTGCGTCGATACGACGTAAAGCCAATTGTAAATTAACTTGATGATGGTTTATTCGTCGTAACTGCCAGAGATATGCCCTTTTATCGCATTAGCAATAAACATGAAAAAAAAATTGAAGCGACTTCGAGATTTTTAACAAAACATCAATCTGGTTAAGAAAAGAGTGAAAAGATTTTTTTCACATTACAGCGAAAAGTTTCATGTGCATTCTTAACAATACTTTTAGGCACATAGCATTTCAGAATTCCTAAATGTTTTGGGGGTTTTGAAGAAGCATGAAACAAAATGGCCTCGGCGGCGATCACAACGTATTAGTGCCATTCTATCACGTAAACCTTGACTATGTCTACACATCATAAATGCCAAGATCCGAAATGGCCTAATTCAGCACTGGCTGATTCTTTTTATTTTTTGATTCGCGCGAACTGTTCCTCCTCGCCCGCCAATGTTAAGTTCATATACTGCGTCTCCAGACTTCAGCCTTCACCATGGTATAACGTATGGTCTTTTCGGCCAATTTCAAGCAAAAAAGAACATTCGCCATTACGGCACTTTCACCCTTTTCGATGTTCACTCTTCAGTTGTATGTAGAAGGAAGTATTCACTTTTACGTGGTTCTGTTGAGAGCGCGGTGTGTTGTATGTAGATGAAGATGTATGTTAAGACGATCACGACCACCTAGTTCCCGAGCTAGAGGAATTAACCAGATAAGGATAAAATCCCTGGAAGGGCCTGAAATCGAACCCACGGCCCTATGTACATTCAGCCAAGGACATGGGCTGTTAGTACAGCTACATAAATAAAGCAAAGGCATCTCCAAACAAGTCATAAAAGTCCAGGTAAATTAGCAGGGTTTCTTATGTGACGTTTGATGTCGTCAAAATAAAGAACCTCCAGTTTTACGTGGTTACGTAATTTAACCCCACGTGCATTGGTGGTGGTAGTGGTGATTAACGTTTTAAGAGGAAGTACAACTTGGCAACCATCCTCTATACAACACTAATCAGAGGGAAAAATGGAAGGGAACCGACACTTCGAAAAATGAAGATATCGGACAAAGAAAGACAAGGGCCACGAAGGGCGTGAAAAATGAAAGACTCCCTAGTCCTCGCAAACCTAATAGCGTCGGGGTCGGAAAAGAACAAGTGTTACCGGACGAGTTGGCCGTGCGCGTAGAGGCGCTCGGCTGTGAGCTTGCATCCGGGAGATAGTAGGTTCGAATCCCACTATCGGTAGCCCTGAAAATGGTTTTCCGTGGTTTCCCATTTTCACACCAGGCAAATGCTGTACCTTAATTAAGGCCACGGCCGCTTCCTCCCAACTCCTAGGCCTTTCCTATCCCATCGTCGCCATAAGACCTATCTGTGTCGGCGCGACGTAAAGCCTCTAGCAAAAAAAAAGAACAAGTGTTGACCAAGGGAGGTCGGATAGGATAGATGAAAGTGAGGAGCCTGGCACAAGTAAGTGGAAGCAATGCCAGGACTCAGCTAAGGGCCCCGTAGTCGCCAACCCACGCTCCAAAGTTCAGAGCCCCTGGGGCCCCTTTTAGTCGCCTCTTACGACAGGCAGGGGATACCGTGGGTGTTATTCTACCGCCCCCACCCACAGGGGGACGACGTGCATTGGCAGAGGTTCAAACCGTGGTCACCTTGGTGACAAGCCAGTGACAAGGTCACTCGGCTACCGCACCCACTGAAGAAAAAACAAGGTCCCAGGAGGAGAGGAAGGTGAGGACTTACTCCATTAACAACCGGGGTCGATGGCCTAGATGTTAGGCCCCTTTAAACAACAAGCATCGTCATCATTACCATTAACAACCTCGGCAGTAAATAGAACATAGTATTTACCTCTGGGAATTAACGTGAACCACACGAATCCCATTACCCTCTATCTATTGTCCTTGCATTCATGTACAGTCTTAATATAAGGACTTATTCCAGTGTCTGTGTGTTCAACATCGTTTTCATAACTCCGATTCTCCTTCATCTGTCTGTTAGGTCATCAGCGCAGAGGCTGGTTGGATCCCCAAATAGCACCACCAAAGGTTATGCGGTTATAAGGAAACCCCAAAAACCAATGGCAGCACCAAAATGAGGCGTACTAGGCAAGATGAGGAGTGAGGTAGTTTGCCATTGCTTTCCTCGCTGGGTCAGAAAGTACTATTACAGCACGACTGACCCTATAAGCAACACCTTTCGTAACCCTCACAAGGAAACATCGGCAATGGGTAAGTCGCCGATCGCGATGAAACTTGGAAAACACATGGAGGTACACGTAAAAACGATGTCGGCATCAATTTTGGGTGCCAACATTCATTAGGGCGTTAACTACGGGGCCTAAAAGTTGCGACATTTCAAATTCCGCGCGATCAGCGATGAATACCTGCTGGCCAATGCTAAGCTGGCACACTGCGTACTTGGAGATACTTCTCTGCACCTCCTCCCCTCCACGCTCCAATTGGTTCGCCACCGCACGTTTCCCTTCTCCCCGCGCTTGCCGGCTGCGGTGGCGAACCAATTGGAGCGTGGAGGGGAGGAGGTGCAGAGGCGTCTCTCCAAGTACGCAGTGTGCCAGCTTAGGATTGGCCAGCAGGTATTCATCGCTGATCGCGCGGAATTTGAAATGTCGCAACTTTTAGGCCCCGTAGTTAACGCTCTAATGAATGTTGGCACCCAAAATTGATGCCGACATCGTTTGTACATGTACCTCAATGTGTTTTCCAAGTTTCGTCGCAATCGGCGACTAACCCATTGCCGATGTTTCCTTGTCAGATGCACTAGTCATGCTCTGAATGTCATTACTCAGCACTACCCATACCCCAGCAACTTCCATATTGTCACAGCCATGGATGTTGACTGGAACTTCGGTGGAAGCTACACTTTACTCTGGCCTGTGCCAAGAGATGGATGCAAAAGTACTGCATCCATCAAGAAATGACAGCAGGCAGCTCCTTCATCTACGATGTGGTATTCGAGAAATCGCCCAAAAGCTCATGGCAGTTCTCCATGTCATTACCACTTAGTTCTTTTATAAACGAAGGTCTAAGTGCCTTGGACTTCAAATTCTTCTTCATGTGTTTTCGTAATGTCCAGTACGGAACTCCCAATTCCTGTGATCACTTACGAATGGACGTCTTTGGCGAATGTACGACGACGATGCAGCCTACGAATACATTTGTGTTGTTGATCGTCCTCAGCGGGGCTTATCTTTCATGTAACCACTTACAAAGAGTTTTCTTTCCCGCCGTAAAAAGTTAGTTTTGGTAGGGAAGGTTTCTGAAATCTTACGTGAAAACATGCTGAATCCTCCTCCCTCCCCATGGCACTACAGCCCTTGAAGGGCCTTGGCCTACCAAGCGACCGCTGCTCAGCCGGAAGGCCTGCAGATTGCGAGGTGTCGTGTGGTCAGCACGACGAATCCTCTCGGCCGTTATTCTTGGCTTTCTGGACCGGGGCCGCTATCTCACCGTCAGATAGCTCCTCAATTCTAATCACGTAGGCTGAGTGGATCTCGAACCAGCCCTCAGGTCCAGGTAAAAATCCCTGACCTGGCCGAGAATCGAACCCGCGGCCTCCAGGTAAGAGGCAAGCACGCTACCCCTACACCACGGGGCCGGCAATCATGCTGAATAACTTTGATTAATTTTCCCGTGCGGGGTCGTTAGTGAACCCACGTGCTCATTACGATCCTTTCCTCCATGGTGTGAATGGATTCATCGGGCATAACTTAGACGTATAAACAACAATTCATTAACATGTCTGTAATCCACAAGGGGTTTTTTTTCTCCTTGTAGGATGAAGGAACCCTAGAGATATTCCCTCTTCTGATGCCGACTAAAGTAGGCTATGGTTCCAGTGTATGGAGCCCTCGCCAGGATTACTTGATTCGAGAACTGGAAACAATCCAAACAAAAGTAGCTCGATTTCCTCTTGAGTTATTTCCGACAAAAGAGTTATGTTGCAAAGTTTGGGCTGGGAAGACTTGGGAGAAAGGAGACGAGCTGCTCGACTAAGTGGTATGCAACGAGCTGTTAATGGAGAGATGGCGTGGAATGATAGCAGTAGACAAATAAGTTTGAGTGATTTTTTAAAGTAGGAAAGATCACAATATGAAGTTGAAGTCGGAATTCAAGAGATAAATTGGGGGAAATTGGGGAAATATTCGTTATAGGAAGAGGACTTAGGGATTGGAAAACATTACCAAGGAAGATGTTCAATAAATTTTCAAATTTTCAAATTCAAGGTTAACAACAGATAGGAAATCTGCCACCTGGGTGACTGCCCTAAATGCAGATCTGTGGTGAGTAATTTATTTATTTATTTATTTATTTATTTATTTATTTATTTATTTATTTATTTATTTATTTATTTATTTATTTATTTATTTATTTATTTATTTATTTGACGGAGGAATCGGACCCACATCCTACTGATTGTGAGAGAACCGAGCACACCTTTACCACTGTCTCAGCCAGGTAGCCTCCTTGATAGGTTTCGGTTCTTCTCTCTTCCGGCTACATTTGTTCGTTAGTTATGGTCTCCTGATCGCTGGTACTGTTGCTGCTGATACTGACCAGTTTCTAGGTCTGTGTGCTTAGTGGGTGAAACGAGCAGACATCATAGCAGAAACTCTGCTTCCTGATTGATATATTATTATTATTATTATTATTATTATTATTATTATTATTATTATTATTATTATTATTATTATTATTTCTATATTTCATTTCATTGTATCAGTTTACCCTCCAGGGTTGGTTTTTCCCTCGGACTCAGCGAGGGATCGTAAAGGATAGTGTCCTGAAGCTTCAGACATTTGGTAGGTGATACAATTGGGAAGGAGGATCAGTACATCGCCCAGGCGGCCTCAACTGCTATGCTGAACAGGGGCCTTATGGAGGGGGGTGGGGGGTATGGAAAGGTTGGAAGGGATAGACAAGGAAGAGGGAAAAAAGCGGCCGTGGACTGAAGTTAGGTGCCATCCCGGCATTTGCCTGGAGAAGTGGGAAATCGCGGAAAACCACTTCGAGGATGGCCGAGGTGGGAATCGAACCCCCTCTACTCAGTTGATCTCCCGAGGCTGAGTGGACCACGTTCCAGTCCTCGAAGCACTTTTGAAATTTCGTGGCAGAGTCGGGAATCGAACTCGGGCCTCCGGGTGTGACAGCTAATCACACCAGCCACTACACCACACAGGCGGACATTATTATTATTATTATTATTATTATTATTATTATTATTATTATTATTATTATTATTAACAAATGCTTTGCAATTGGGAGATATCCCGGCGGCATTAACCACTTACGGTAGCAAAACAACGAAATTAAACTTAAAATTTGAATTATGTTTGGTATATAACAAAAACCAACATCCAACTCGATTGCCAACCCCGTAAACTGGGGTAAAGACGAGGAAGAAGAAGAATAAGAACAAGAACAAGAACAAGAAGAAGATTTGAACATAATTGAAAGCATTCGCATAGCATTCCAGACGAAATTTACGGAAAATAATAATACACGTACGTAGCGTAACATAATTATAACGCATTTTCTCAGAAATTTACTCAACATTTGCGAAATATTCCACTACAAGTAGTGTAGCATGATCATGACAACCCAATTACCTGCAAATTCACGAGTAACTTAAATATGTCCAATACCTGAATTCTATGATTTATGAGTGATACCACCATCACACAGACATTTACACGATACTGGAGTCTTCCCTTCAAGCATCTTACGGTTTCGGGAAAAGGCTCTAAGACTGCTGCGTTAATGTATCCGTTAATACACGAATATTTACCATAGTGCGTTTTCTGCGTCACTGCGTCTCCCATAAGTCCAACTGCTGGTCCACGTCGTCGGAGATGGGCAACGTTATGAGTAGAGGTGCGCATATCCGCGGAAGTCAGTGTTTTGGCGGATACAAACTGTATAGCAGTGCGGATAATTGTGCTGGTAATTTCTAAATAATGATGTTTATTGATTTTCACTCACGTATACTCTTGTTTTTGCTTGTGGTTAGGCGACCCTTGACATTGGTATGGGAGAATAGTGACAAAGAGCCTTGAGACCATACAGCCGTGAATCTGACCTAAGCCTAACTGGCTCCTGCCAGCAATTAATGGAAGGAAGGAACAGAATATGTCGATAGATAGTTGTCGCAAGAGAAAATTCCTCATAAACCTGTGACTGTACAGGTGCTGGTGCCAGGTGTCATTACGTTAACAGATCTATCCGTTTCAATACCTTGGGTGTAATATACTGTAGTTAAATATTTACAACACTCGCGGATAACCATTCGCGGATGCGGGTGCTGATATCATTTTGTATTTCCGCGCAGGGCTCTAGTTGTGTGGTGGGGATTGTCTGTTGGGGATGTACAGTGGGGGCATTTCGTGTCCCGTGACCGTTACGGCACCTTGAAGGTCCCAAAAAAAACTCTGAAAAGTGATGGATAACGGGGCTCTGGTGAAGTCGATAACGGCTGGTGTGGCGGAGGGGATATCCGGAACGGCACGGCTGGCGGACGGAGCAACCCTTCTCCCTTGACGTTAAATGAAGAGGGGGAACCACTGCCTTGTGGCGAAGAAGGGTCTTCAAGGCCAAGGGCATTAATGACCCATATGTACTATTATTATCTTATACATGCCGAGGTCGGCAGATGCGGAGTAGATCTCGGCCCACAAGTGGCCACGGCTGGTCCGTGGTCCTACAGCTCTGCACGCCAACCGGCCAACCGAGCAGAGGAGAGGTGGCCACGCCTCTGCCGTAGCTCTACGCCTCTGTATTCGGGAGACGGAGAAGGGCTGGTCCCCATCGTCAGCTGTTCTGAGAATGGTTTTCCGTCGTTTTTCACTATCCTGCACTAAGACGAATGTCGGGACAGTTCCTAGTATAGGCCACGACCGCCAACCCTCACACCGTCTCCGCATATCTCCTGGCCTGAGAGACATTTACTAGAAGTTATACATGCCGACATCGTAAGACATGGATTGCCAGATAATGATCTCTTTTCTGCCCTCCAAAAATGTAACTGCCTCCACCAGATTTGAACCTACGACCTGGAGATCCGGAGGCCTGCGGTCTGCTACAACCTACATAGGGCGCTATCCTGCAACTAATAATAGTTATAATCGAATCCCTACAGAAAACAACTGTCTTGGAGGCTTCAGGTAGCAGCAAGACCACTACGATCGGATTGTTGTTGGCTAATAACTCGCACACACATACACACAAAAGAAAAAGAAAAACACTAACACACAAACAAACTGAAGTGAAACACAGTTGCTTGTCAACAATAGGACCAGATGAAATTGTTTCACGAAGCCCTATGCTCCAAGAGGAGGAACAGGAATTAAGTCAAGTAACTACCTTTCACTGCACGTGAATAATCGGTCCTACTCATATAGCATAGTAGAGCTTCTCTAGTCGACTGTTCAGCTCTCTACAGTTGGGAGATTTAACTATGTACAGTACCTTTTTCAGGAATACAATCGAGTTATTGGTAATGTGCAACTGTTTATCGTTACAAAGAAGCATAAACGTAGTCCTTGAGTGACGTTCTTCTTCCAAGGTCTATGGAGCCTCCCTCACTTGCTCACTCCTTCGCAGAGGCCGATGAGAATGTTCACGAACCTTGTACCTCTTCTGCAAGATTTCACTCCCCACCTGGAGTAAGGTATTGCGGGCCACATAGTACTGTAGGTGGCGCCCACACATCGATCAGTGGCAACGGACTGCGAAGTCTCAATTCCGATGTAGTACACCGAGCAATGATGATGATGATAGTAATAACATGATTTTTATAGTCGTATGCCCTGAGCTACCGAGAGCAGGCATTTTAATTTAATGGCTGCGTGCATGTCAATTTCATATCCTTTTAACTCGATCAGATGGCAGAGAAACCAGATCTCTTTTGGGCGAACTATTTCTGACTTTTAATACACTGGGAGAGTCACCGGAGATCCCTTACATGCCGACATCGTACGACATGGAGTGTCTGAGGGGCTTTCTCCTGCCCTTCAAAAATGTCACTGCCTCTGCCAGACTTGAACTTAGGATCCGGGGATCCGGAGGCCGACGCTCTACTGCGACCCAAAGAGGGAGCTCTACTACTACTACTACTACTACTACTACTACTACTACTACTACTATAGTCGAATCCTCATTGCGAAGGATTCCCAACAGCTCCACCATCAGCTATCATAGAAAGCCTCACTGAAGAAGCACACTAGGGAAATGTGGTTTCCGTTGCTCCTCACCCCAAATAATAATAATAATAATAATAATAATAATAATAATAATAATAATAATAATAATAATAATAATAATAATAATAATAATAATAATAATAATAATAATTCAAACAGGTTCCACATTCAGAAACAAGACTCAGGCATTGAGGGGTTCCACGCACCAGAAACAGCGACCAAGGAAAAAAACAACATTGGACGCACGAAAAGAAAGCTATTTGCTTTACGTCGCACCGACACAGATAGGTCTTATGGCGACGATGGGATAGGAAATGCCTAGGAATGGGAAGGAAGCGGTCGTGGCCGTAATTAAGGCACAGCCCAAGCATTTGCCTGGAGTGAAAAATGGGAAACCACGGAAAACCATCTTCAGGGCTGCCGACAGTGGGGTTCGAATCCACTATCTCCCGGATGCAAGCTCACAGCTGCGCGACCCTAACCGCACGGCCAACTCGCCCGGTATGAATAGAAAGAAGCTGCAAGCACGACATTTAAGGAATACTGACACCAAACAGAACTGAAATCACAAAGAGGTAGTCCATAGTTGGCCAAAATGGACTAAAAAATATTGTTGCTAGTTTCTATTATGGTGTTATATAGTGCTCATGGTACACTATAGCCTCTGTGATCTGTCTCATCCTTCGCTTTGACAATATGACATTGATTAAGATATGAGCGATGCTAGTAATGCCACTCTTTATGCAGCCAGTTCTTGTTATGAATGGTGTGAAGTATGGTGTATAAGATAATTGGTGTGTGTATTTCAGTGAGGTGGTGGTGGTGGTGATTACTGTTTTAAGAGGAAGTACAACTAGGCAACCATTCTCTCTATAACACGACTCAGAGAAAAAAAAAATTGAAGGGATCCGACACTTCGAAAATTGGAGGTATCGACCGAAGAAAGACAAGGGCCACGAAGGGTGTGAAAAATGAAAGACTCCTTATCCCTCGAAAACCTAATAGCGTCAGGGTCGGAAAAGAACAAGAGTTGACCAAGGGAGGTCGGATAGGACAGGTGAAATAGAGGAGCCTGGCACAAGTATGCGGAAGAAATGCCAGAACTCAGCTAAGGGCCCCGTGGACGCCAACCCACGCTCCAAATTCAGAGCACCTGGGGCCCCTTTTAGTCGCCTCTTACGACAGGCAGGGGATACCGTGGGTGTTATTCTACCGCCCCCATCCACAGGGGAATGTATTTCAACGAGCTTGGCGAACTGGTATGAAAAGGAACTTTCTGACTCGCTGAATAAAGTAACGACAGATTACCTCAGTCCTCATTTCCACTGCAGTAACTCAGTATTATTAATAATAATAATAATAATAATAATAATAATAATAATAATAATGAAAATATGCCATTATGTTAGCCAAAAAGACCCATGGCACAACAACCCCGAAGGGCCTTGACAAACAAAGCGACCGCTGCTCAGACCGAAGGCCTGCAGTTGGCGAGTTGTCGTGTGGTCGGCACGACGAATCCTATCAGCTTTCTAGACCGGGGCCGCTATCTCACCGCCATGTAGCTCCTCAATTGTAATCACGTAGGCTGAGTGGACCTCGAACCAGCCCTCAGATACAGGTAAAAATCCCTGACCTGGCTGGGAATCGAATCCGAGCTCTCCGGGTAAGAAGCAGACACGCTACCCCTACACCGCGGTGCTGGCATTACATTACAGTACACTACTACCAAAAAGAACAAAAGATGACAGGGTAATCGTGTCGCCCGTTTTTTTATGGAATTTCATTATTATCCCTAAACATTTAAGAAATACATGGAAATTACTTATTAGTACTGTAACATAACAATTAACCGGTTACTTGGCTGAGTAGTCAGCCTACTGGCCTTCGATTCGGAGGGCCCAGGCACGACTTCCGGCCGGGTTGGGGATATATTTGTGTATGGTTAATTCCTCTGGCTTGGGGACTGAGCTTTGTGTTCGTCTTAATACAAATTACTCCATCTACAAAACAACACAACCACCACAGAAACACGCAATAGTGAATACATTCCTCAGATACGTTTAGCGTCAGGAGGGCATCCAGCCGTAAAAATGAGGCAAATCCACATAAAAGTGATAAAAAATAAATAGTAATAATACTATGTGCCCCTGTGGTGTAGTGGTAAGTGTGACCAGGTGCCACCCCCGGAGGCCCGGGTTCGATTCGCGGCTCTGCCACGAAATTTGAGAAGTGGTACGAGGGCTGGAACGGGGTCCACTCAGCCTCGGGAGGTCGACTGAGTAGAGGGAGATTAGATTCCCTCGTCAGCCATCCACGAAGTGGTTTTTCGTGGTTTTCCACTTCTCCTCCAGGCAAATGTCGGGATGGTACCTAACTTAAGGCCACGGAAACTTCCTTCCCTCTTCCTTATCTACCCCTTCCAATCTCCCCATCCCCCCACAAGGCCCCTGTTCATCATAGCAGGTGAGGCAGTCTGGGCGAGGTACTGGTTATCCTTCCCAGTTGTATCCTCCGACCAAAAGTCTCACGCTCCAGGACACTGTCTTTGAGGAGGTAGAGGTGGGATCCCTCACAGAGTCCGAGGAGAAAATCAGCCCTGGAGGGTAAAGGGAATAACAAAGAAATAAAAATAATAATAATTTTAATAATAATAATAATAATAATAATAATAATAATAATAATAATAATAATAATAATAAACATTCATATTCAAAACAGACATGTATTTCGAAAGAAACTTGCGGAATTGAAAGGAAATCTTGAGGAACAACGTACCAAAACCGCGGAAAATCTTAGCGAAATTATGAGGGAATAATAATAATGGCAATAATAATAATAATAATAATAATAATAATAATAATAATCTGTTATTTCTTAATCTGTTTACAGTCCAGGGTTGGTTTTCCCCTCGGACTCAGCGAGGGACCCCAGCTCTATCGCCTCAAGGGCAGTGTCCTGGAGCTTCAGGCATCGGGTCGGGGGATACAACTGGGGAGAATGACCAGTACCTCGCCAAGGCAGCCTCACCTTGGTGGGGGATGGGAAGATTGAAAGGGATAGGCAAGGAAGAGGGAAGGAAGCGGCCGTGGCCTTAAGTTAGGTACCATCCCGGCATTTACCTGGAGGAGAAGTGGGAAACCACGGAAAACCACTTCGAGGATGGCTGAGGTGGGAATCGAGCCCACCTCTACTCAGTTGACCTCCCGAGGCTGAGTGGACCCCGTTCCAGCCCTCGTACCAATTTTCAAATTTCGTGGCAGAGCAAGAATCGAACCCGGGCCTCCTGGGATGGCAGCTAATCACACTAACCACTACACCACAGAGGCGAACTCCTAATAATAATAATAATAATAATAATAATAATAATAATAATAATAATAATAATAATAATAATAGTTTTTAATAGTTTTATGTCCCAGTAACTACTTTACGGTTTTCGGAGACGCAGGGGTAATGGAATTTTGTCCCACGGAGTTCCTCTACTTACTGGTAAATCTGCCGACCCTGGGCTGGCATATTTCAACACCTTCAAGTACTTTTTCCCCTACTTGTTTAACGTCGCTCTGACACATCGAAGGTTTTCGGCGACGGAATGATGGGAAAGGGCTGGGATTGGGAAGGTAGCGACCGTGGCCTTGATTATAAAACAGTCCCAGCAATTGCCTGGTGAAAAATGAAAAACCATCGAAAACCATATTCAGTGCTGCCCCGACTGTGGGATTCGAATCCACTATCTCCCGAATACAAGCTAACAGCTGCGTGAACCTAACCGCACGGCCATTCAAATACCACTGGACTGAGCCGGTATCCAACCCGCCAACGTGAACTCAAAAGGCCAGTGCTACTGCCGTCTGAGCCACTCGGATGACCAATTTAACAAACAACCACAATACAGCGAGGTACAGAATTTGTAATAAAATGAAATGGCGTATGGCTTTTAGTGCCGGGAGTGTACGAGCACATGTTCGGCTCGCCAGGTACAGGACTTTTGATTTGACGTCCGTAGGCGATCTGCGCGTCGTGATGAGTATGAAATGATGGTGAAGACGACACATACACCCAGCCCCCGTGCCAGTGATATTAACCGATGATGGTAAAAATTCCCGACCCTACCAAAAATTGAACCCGGGACCCCGGTAACCAAAGGCCAGCACGCTAACCATTTAGCCATTCACCCGGACAGAATTTGTAATATCTGGTGGGTACAGATCCCGGTGGCCGTTAACACAGAACTGTTAAAATGTCGACAAAAGTAAAGCTCAAGCGGAGCAACAGTGTCACAATCCGTAGCATTCACACACAAGTTATGAACCCTGGAGGAGTGTGGGAATATTTCACATTGTTTATCAATCATTTGTGTGGACGTAAACTCTGTAGCATTTTATTCATACAATACACACACACGTGGCTGATCCCAGTGACACACTGAAACCTTACGTGATTTACATAGGGTCGCCCACTTTCTGACTCACCTCTGTTTTCGATTTTCCTTTTATGAGTTGTTTATCCAATTATAGAGTCTGTAAGCTGGCCGCTGCTAATTCGTCTATTAGTGTGAGAACCGCGATTAGTCATGTGCGTTGAACCGCAAGATGGCATCACGCCTGCCTGTGCTACAGGAAGACAGACTTCCTCCTAGTTTGGCGAGTTTCTCCGCAGCGTGTCGTCACACACTCCTCGTGTCAACGAGCACGCACAGCTGTTGGACACGAGAAGTGAACCTTGTATGGTATGTGGGCCACACTGGTGTGTAGATGGAGAACAAGCCGCAGATTCTTCCGTAGCGAACATCTCGCAGCTGTGAACTGGGGTGGAACAAACAGTATGTACACTGTTGCCATCCCCACTCGGCTGTTTCTCATCTCCAGAGATATTAAATGGTACTCTAAGGCGTTTCATGGATGCCAGTGCTTGTACGATTTACTGTAGAGCTTAAAGGTTCTATCAGCTTACTCCACGTATTGCTGGGTTTGCTACTATTTTTTTTTTTTTTTTTTACAAGTTGTTTTAGGTACTGCCCCAGCATTTGCCTGGTGTGAAAATGGGAAAACCACGGAAAACTATATTCAGGGCTGCCGACAGTGAGGGGTTCGCTACTATCATTCTGACTCAGGGGTTTCCAATTTGTAAGGGCTCGAGAGTCACATTGGAAACCTTAGGCATAATCATGGGCCACACTTTAATAATAGAAAAAGAAAAGAAAATCACTCACTACTACTGATCTGCATTTAGGGCAGTCGCCCAGGTGGCAGATTCCCTATCTGTTGTTTTCCTAGCCTTTTCTTAAATGATTGCAAAGAAATTGGAAATTTATTGAACATCTCTCTTGGTAAGTTATTCCAATCCGTAACTCCCCTTCCTATAAACGAATATTTGCCCCAATTTGTCCTCTTGAATTCCAACTTTGTCTTCATATTGTGATCTTTCCTATTTTTAAAGACACCATCCAAACTTATTCGTCTACTGATGTCCTCCCACGCCATCTCTCCACTGACAGCTCGGAACATACCACTTAGTCGAGCAGCTCGTCTCCTTTCTCCCAAGTCTTCCCACCCCAAACTTTGTAACATTTTTGTAACGTTACTCTTTTGTCGGAAATCGCCCAGAACAAATCGAGCTGCTTTTCTTTGGATTTTTTCCAGTTCCTGAATCAAGTAATCCTGGTAAGGGTCCCATACACTGGAACCATACTCAAGTTGAGGTCTCACCAGAGACAAATATGCTATCTCCTTTACCACCTTACTACAACCCCTAAATACTCTCATAACCATGTGTAGAGATCTGTACCCTTTATTTACAATCATATTTATGTGATTACCCCAATAGGCCAGTTATCGTAAAATTCCACAAATAGAACGGAGTAACAGTATGCAATAACAGTTCGATTGAAATGAAGGTTTAATCATTTTAATTGCTTAAAACAGTATTTTACAATTTTACAAAATAGTGAAATTAAAAATATGCACTATTATACTCAGAACAATTGAGTCCGACTCGTTGGTTTCGGTTTAGAGGGTTTCGGGTTCGATTCCAGGCCTGGTCGGGGATTTTAATCGCTTCTGATTAATTCTTCTGGCTCGGGGACTGGGGGGAATATGTCTGTCCTAACACTCTCCTCATCATATTCAGACAACATACCACACTACGATCCACCACAGAAACACGCAATAGTGCCCCTCAATATAGGGTTGGTGTCAGGAAGGGCACCCGGCCGAAAACAGGGCCAAAACCACATATGTGTGGCGTAGTTCACACCCGCGACCCCTCAGGTGTGGGGACACGCGGTAGGAAAGGAAGAAAGAAGAAGTCTCAAAACAATTGAATTTGAAGGAAGAGCGCCAAACAATGTCAGTTCATTTGAACTAATATTTGATAAATGACCAAAAAGGGAAAAAAATCTAGACAAACTGAAATTAATAATGTAATCAAAACATAACTTAAAGAAGGACAAGTTAGTGGGAGTAGTGTGAAGAGAACAATGATATACAGTTGTAAGAGCCCAAAATCCCAGCAATGTACTTCCAGGAGTACTTCCCTGAAAATGTCTTCGAGTGTGCGACACTGTGTACCAGTCAGTACAACCGTTGGATTGTAACCACTTCTTACACCAGTTGTAATTTGAGTATTTCTTGGTATTCATTGCATGCTACGTTGCATAAAATGTTCACAGTGAGATTAGCATGGATCCCATAGCCATTGCTATAATGGTTAACACCTAGCACTGTCATTTGTGAGAGCTCATGATCAGCCGAAGTTTGGATTTTTTTTTCTTTTAAATAAAAAATAACCCATTCACTTGTCAGACCAAGTGAATACTTAAAAACAGAAAATAATATTAAAGAATGAATTAGTTTGTCCGCCTCTGTGATGTAGTGGTTAGCGTTATTAGCTGCCATCCCCGGAGGCCGGGTTCGATTCCCGGCTCTGCCACGAAATTTGAAAAGTGGTACGAGGGCTGGAACGGGGTCCACTCAGTCTCGGGAGGTCAACTGAGTAGAGGTGGGTTCGATTCCCACCTCACCCATCCTAGAAGTGGTTTTCCGTGGTTTCCCACTTCTCCTCCAGGCAAATGCTGGGAAGGTACCTTAAAGCCACGGCCGCTCCCTTCCCTCTTCCTTGTCTGTCCCTTCCAATCTCCCCATCCATCCACAAGGCCCCTGTTCAGCATAGCAGGTGAGGCCACCTGGCCGAGGTACTGGTCATCCTCCCCAGTTGTATCCCCCGACCCAGAATCTGAAGCTCCAGGGCACTGCACTTAAGGCGGTAGAAGTGGGATCCCTCGCTGTGTCCGAGGGAAAAACCTACCCTGGAGGGTAAACAGATAAAGAAAAAGAAAAAGAAAAAGAAAAAGAAGAAGAATTAGTTCTGACTTGGGTCTTTAAAGGGTATAAAAATAAACATATTTTTGAAAGACCTATGAAATATTTTTGGTAAATTTTCTTCACATTTCGTAAAATATTTTTTTAAAGCCTTTTCACGGGCCGCGAAATATAGCTTCGCGGGCCGCCATTTGGAAACCCCTGCTCTGGCTTATACTGTGTCTTGGCTGGAGTTTAAAACTTATGTCACTGGTTTTGCCTCGTTTCTTTATTGAACAGTCAACGTAGTGACCTTCCGTTCAGAGGGTCCCAGAATCGAATCCTGGCCAAAGTGGAGATTTTCGTATCTTCGCCGCAAGATGGGAGCTTCATTCATTCCCTCCCTGAACCGATCATTGACTGGAAAACATATACACTGTTACGCGTTTCGCTGGCCTGAGTAGCTCAGACAATAGAACGCTGGCCTTCTGAGCCCAGTTTGGCAGGTTCGATCCTGTCTCACTCCGGTGGTATTTGACGGTGCTCAAATACGTCAGCCCCTTGTCGGTTGATTTACTGGCACGTAAAAGAACTCCTGTGGGACAAAATACCGACACCTTGGCGTCTCCGAAAACTGAAAACTTACTTAATGGGACATAAAAATTGCATTATTATTATTATTATTATTATTATTATTATTATTATTATTATTATTATTATTATTATTATTATTATTATTTCTTTCGACGTCCAATTTTCAAGCGGCTGTGAGTTAATTAAGCACAACCACAATCCGCTGTTTGCTACTGGCTCTGCTCTCTCGCTTCATTTACCTCCACACTTATTACATTTAAATCATTATAAACGAGTCTAACCATCTCTGCTTCTCTTACCTTTCATGCCCGAATCCATTATTCTCCTAGGTAATCTATCCTCCTCCATTCGCGTCACATGACCGCATAACCTCCCAGCGAGTTGATTGCGTGTTACAGGATGTAAGCTGGCATTCAACAGACGGTGGGTTCAGACTCCAGAGGCCTGAAGATGCTTTTCTGTCATTCCCCATTCTCACATCACGCTAATGAGACTGTACACCCATGCACAGAAATGGTCTAATGGTCTCCCGACATAAACAACCAGCACTGTCCCACTTCAGTCCTGAAAGGGAAGGAAGGGAGTGGAGGGGTAGTAAATTTAGTAAATTACTGCTAACATGTATAAGTATTTAGTAATTTACGTACAATAATTTAGTAATTTGTCCGACTCGTTGGCTGAACGGTCAGCGTACTGGCTTTCGGTTCAGAGGGTCCCGGGTTCGATTCCCGGCCGGGTCGGGGATTTTAACCCTAATTGGTTAATTCCAATGGCTCGGGGGCTGGGTGTATGTGTTGTCTTCATCATCATTTCATCCTCATCACGACGCGCAGGTCGCCTTCGGGAGTCAAATAGAAAGACCTGCACCTGGCGAGCCGAACCCTTCCTGGGATATCCCGGCACTAAAAGCCATACGACATTTCATTTAGTAAATTGCTGCTAAACAGTGCAATGGAATGGAGTGAACGGGTAGTGCTAAAGGCACAGTGTGTGTATTGCTATACATCCACCACCGGCACCGTGCCCATTTCAATCACAACAGTCTCGTAGCGAACAGTCTACCTGCAGCAATGAGTTAAGTGAGGAGGTGGGGGGACGCCATGCGTTGTTTATAGCGGGACACGATTTCTGTGCATGCATGTACTTTAATTAAGGCTATGTTCACTTCACTCCCACTCCTAACCCTTTCCTATCCCATCATCGCCGAAGCCCTGAAGATGTTTTTCCGTGGTTTCACATTTTCACGCCAGGCAAATGCCGAATCTGTGCCTTAGACTGAAGCCACGGTCGCTTCCTTGAGACTCCTAGCCCTTTCCTATCCCATCGTCGCCATAAGTCTTATCTGTCTGTGTCGGTGTGACGTAAAACAAATTGTAAAAATAAAATAAAAATAAAGAGAAATCTCACTTCAAATTTTCAAATTAAATGACTGAACAAGCTAAATATTTGTGTTCAAATTTTTTAAAGGAGCGTCAGAGAGGCGTGATAGCCGAGTGCCATTATCAATGACTTCTCACTAAGGCAGCCATGGTACGAATTCACGTCGAAGCATGTAGAATTTTTGAAAATTCACATCACATCCCTATCACGTAAAATTGGAGGTTTGAGGCTGTGATCATGTAATCAACAGTCACGTAAAACTACAAACTTGTAGTTCGGCACATCCATAATTGCTTTTGGTGAGGTAACAGCGGCAGGCTCTTCAAACCATGATGATGAAAATGCTGTGGTGGTCCGTGGGATTACCTGACCCGTAGTTTAGGGGTAGCGAGGCCTCGGAGGATCCAGGCTCGATTTCCGGCCAGGTCAGGGAGTTTTACGTGAATCTGAGGGCCGGTTTAAGATCTACTCACCGTACATGAGAACAATGAGGAGCTAGCTACCTGACCATGACATAGCAGCCCTGGGTAAAAGTTCAGCCTTACTCACGCAAGTTTATAACATAGTAATCATGGCTGACGGTGGGCGAATGGACACTGCCATTGGTTGAAGGCTAGTCCAATGAAATGTCGTTCCCATAATTCAATACAGGCAGAAATTATGACCAATTTACGCGATGAAAAGACCTAAGAGTGAGGCAATGTAAAAGAATAACCATATGAAACAAATAAGATTAACAATATCTGGCCATCTTGAAGTGTGGCAGTGACATTTCATAGGGCAAATCTTCAGGCGATGGCACAGTCCATTCGTGCCACCAACAGCCACGATTTTATAAGAACATGTTGAAATAGTTGAGACGTTTCGATGTAGTAATTACGATTCTAAACACTACAAACCATACAAAGAAAGTATTTTTCTAGCACTGGCATACCAACCACATTCCCGACCCCCTTGTACTCGGCGACGACATGAAAAAACAACACGATTGAACTCATTCACTAATAATTAAACTTGTAACATTAATAACGCATCCAGTGCACGATACCATGTCAATAGAATTAGATATGTTTTCTGTATCAACAATGAACAGATGCACTGCTGCCTAGATGTGGAGGCGCTATGTACGAAGAAAGACGTAGTAGGCTTTGCTGCTATCAATCGTATCATTTCCTGACCAGTAACCCACATAGAATGCCGTGGTGTAGTAATGTGAAAAGAAAGATGATTGTGGTCCAGGGCTAAGTACCCTACTATGTGAAAAGAAAGGTATGTGGTCCAGGGCTCAGTACCATAACCAATCCAGACCAATGGTCTCATCCATGCCCTTCCCTAACTGGGGGTAACCCCCCCCCCCCCCAGACCTCCTTTGCTAACAGATGGACCAGTTCCAACGAGCTAGTAGTTCGCACAGTGACATACGAATAGGCCTCGAAATCGGAACAAGAGCGTTTCCCTGCTTGGCTGTTGTGGTTAAGCGTAAATTAGAATAAAAACGATGGACATAAATATTTATGACAGGAAGCCTTAAAATCATAGGGATCTACAATAGGTTACAACCTCATTCTGTTCATATTTTTAAAATTATTGCATCCTCATGAGTACTGTGTTCCTTTCTTAATCTGTTTACCCTGTTTATCCTTGGTTTTTCCTACGGACTCAGCGACGGATCCCACCTCTACCACCTCAACGACAGTGTTCTGGAGCGTGAGACATTGGGTCGGGGGATACAACTGTGAGGGAGGGCTGCACCTGCTATGCTGAACAGGGGCCTTGTGGGGGGGAGGAGGAAGCGGCCGTGGCCTTAAGTTAGGTACCATCCCGGCATTTGCCTGGAGGAGAAGTGGGAAACCACGGAAAATCACTTCGAGGATGGCTGAGGTGGGAGTCGAACTCACTTCTATTCAGTTGACCTCCTCAGGCTGATAGAATCCCGTTCCAGCCCTCGTGCCCCTTTTCAAATTTTGTGGCGGAGTCGGGAATCGAACCCGGGCTTCCAGGGGTGGCAGCTGCTCACGCTAACCAGTACACCACAGAGGCGGCCCATGAATACTTTACCACAATAATCGTTTAGTGTAATTATTTATTATAATATAGGGGGGATATCATGTTTTCCCATTACCATATCATACTGGGATTACTAGCTGAAAGGTAAGCTTGAAAGTTGTCCATTATGAAGTGTGGCATAGTTTTAAAAACCAAGGCAACAGACATCTACAATAAAGGCTGTATACATTTCAAAAATAGCAGTAAAATATACTGTATTTACCATACTTGGTGTACTTTTGAACGAAATAAGTGGTTGGTTTTTTTTTTTTTTTTTTTTTTTTTTTGTGGTTACGTTTTCTTGGTGGTGGGCGCTCCATTTCCTTTATTTGTAAATGTGAATGAAAATTAAATAGAGCTGGAAATGTACAGAGCATAAGCAACTGAATTGAGTGGGATACCATTTTTGTCTTTTCGCCCTCACAACGCATTGTTCCGTTAATTCCTCGTTCTTTAAACGAAATCTGAAGCAAAATTCGATAAACAATTGCCGTGGCTATCCGTACTTTCGCTAAGTAGATAATAAAATGGATTTAATTACAAACAGAAATTACAAAAAGGAATCTCGGCTATAATTCAGTAATACTTACTTAAAGTACGATATATCCTTGGTTTTATTACTCCGATTAGTACAACCATACGCTGAGCTTACGGCTGGCATTCTTGAAAGCGAGAATCTATGTTTTCACTTCTTAAAACTTAGGGAATTAAATTGGCATGCACGATCTCCCTGTCACCTCAACATATGCTCTCGCGCCAATTCACTTTGTTTTGACAACCGTTAACATGGCTGCCCCTTATCAACTTGCTTCAAGCTGGGAGCGCTGATGACAGGCATACAGCCCCTCTATGTTATTCTAGCTCGTTGACCAGTTCCTAAGTACAGTGGTTGGCAGCTTTGTGTTTCGTCATCGGCGAGTCGTCTGCGAGAAATAAACATAGGACAGTCATACCGCGCGTAGATATTGCCGATGCAAGCGGTAACCATGGTATTTTGATGAAAACCCCTCGCCTCATGCCTCACCCAGCATGTGCATTCTTCTGATCTCCCAACAATATTTACTAATGCTGCGTGAGATGGACTGAACTTTTAATCAGCCCTGGACTAGAAAGCCAAGAATAATGGCCGAGAGAATTCGATGCGCTGACCAAGAGTCTCTTCGTAATCTGCAGGCCTTGGGGCTGAGCAGTGGTTGCTTGGTAAGCTTGAGCCCATCAGGTTTCTAGTTCCATGAGGTTTGGTTTGGTCTGGTCCCTCGGACTGGCCATGCGACGAAGACATCGTACGCTAGAGACGTCAGCGCAGCCTTAATTGAGGAAAGAGTGAGGGAGACACTGAGGAATATTCAAGTCATGAGTAGACCTTGGAGTTTTAGTGCTAACAATTTTACCTTAGGTGTCTAAAATAGTCTATCATATATGAAAAATGTAGGTTCTAAAATATGTTTTTAGCAGCTTCAATTTTGCGTATTTTAATAGGTATTTATTAATTAAAATGCCAGTATTATTTTTCTGAATTTATAATAAATCTTTAGAGGGAAATATAAAGTAAATATCACTCAATTCTTTGCTTCAAACGTCACAGAATATAATTTTACCATCCGATGTGAAGTAGCGAAACCCCTGAGACCACTGTTTAATTAAAGACGACTTGGAAGCTGACATTTTCGGTGTAATACCTACGCTGAAGGGACGGAAACACTGAAATGTTCACACAGAATAGAATGAGTTTTGTTTGCAGCAGACACTGTCTCCCGTCTCGTGATACATAGACGAATGGACAAGAACTCAGCAATTCATAAAAGGTCGAGGAAATGTCCACTAATTCCCTTACCCGAATGCCGCAACTTGCCCTTCAGGTAGAAAAACGGATGCGTCCGCTTAACTTGTACCTGGCGGCAGGGAAGAACTGTTAGACATTTAAGACACCGATACTGTATACGGAGAATAGTGCAAAAGTAATGTACAGTGAAAGGGGTCAGACATCCCTACTTTTTGAAAACTTTATATTCAGACGTTAAAGGAAGATGGTGATCAGGGTTGGAGATGCTCGAAGGAGGGAAACTGTAATGCCAAACTTTAATACTGGGGAGTTATCATGGGTTTTTTTTTTCTGCTAGGGGCTTTACGTCGCACCGACACAGATAGGTCTTATGGCGACGATGGGATAGGAAAGACCTAGGAGTTGGAAGGAAGCGGCCGTGGCCTTAATTAAGGTACAGCCCCAGCATTTGCCTGGTGTGAAAATGGGAAACCACGGAAAACCATCTTCAGGGCTGCCGATAGTGGGATTCGAACCTACTATCTCCCGGATGCAAGCTCATAGCCGCGCGCCTCTACGCGCACGTCCAACTCGCCCGGTCATGTTTTGTCTAGGCGCGTGGGAAATCACACTCATGATCCAAGTTGCGGAGTTCGGGTACTGAGCATGTAAAAGTTGCGGTGTTCGTGTGAGCCGACACAGACTACGATCGTACACTGCGGGAGGTCCTTAAGGACTTCCCGGGAGTGTGGTTTATTGCTTCCCGATTTAATTATTTTGTTCTAAAGTACTTCTAGACCCATACATTCCGATAAATAGAGTAGGCTCTGGTTCCGAACCAAAAACTGACAAGAAAACCAAAGAACAACACCCAGAAGAAAATTTTTCAATGCCAAAATGGTGAAATGAACAGATTGAACTTTTTGAAATGTGTTTCGTACAAAGTTTAAATGTTATAATTAGCTTAAAAATATCTTTTGAATACCTGCAATTGTAACTCGTTGTTATAGGCCTATGGCTTACTGATGTGTAGCGAGGAGTGTCCAAGAGAAAATCACAGGCCTGCTGCTAGTTGTGGAATTCGTGTACTGGCAGTAAGGGCAGTTTTGAGCAAGTAGCGGAGTTCGGGCATTGAGCGGGTAAAAGTTGCGGAGTTCGTGTGAGCCGACACAGACTACGGGCATGTTTATTGCGGGAGGTACTTAAGGACTTCCGGGGAGTGTGGTTTTCTGCTTCCCGATTTAATTATTTTGTTCGAAAAGTATTTGTAGAATACATTATACTGTCAAAGATACTGAAAACGAATCGGCAAATACTTTAGTTTCTCGGAGTAAATTAAAAGCATTTTAATCGATTAGGGATTTTAAAATTATAAAGTACAGTATAGGAATATAGACTCTAACATTAATTTAGGCATTTTAGGCAATACAGGACCACCATTGTTAACCTTATAAATACATGAAATTTGTAAACACAACTTCATTTTAAGTTATCTCTTCAGGAAGAAAGAAGGTTTTTTATCTAACATCCGAGGTTTAGTCATGAGAAGAAAAACCATTTTGTGGCTAAAACAGAACTGCAACTCGATACTAGAGGACGTCGACCCGGTAGTAGACGATTGAACCTGTGGATGGGTAGCATCAGGGATGACATATGGGTTGTAATTCCCAAGCACGAAAAACATCTACGGCAAGACTCAGTGGAACAGAGGCAGAACCCCGTACAATGGGACAAACCCCATGAAAGAAACTGTATTTTCTCATAGAGAAAGGAAACTATAACCGTCTCCAGTCTACTGGCTATGGATGAAATAGTGAAGACAGGAATGGTAAGTTGTCGGGAAATCCGTGTTTTGTAGCATAAGTAACATGGTAGCTTTCACGATTTTGTTACAGATAAAATAAAATTGTTCTACTGAGGAGTTACTGTCACAGTGGCCATGCAAGTGGAAACCCACAGGATACCTGTTTTTGTCGCTGAACTCATCTCAAGCGTACCACAAGACTGGTTCTGGAAACACGATATGCAGCTTGCCGGAAGTAATGTGTAATACAGCTGGATGTTTCAGATTGCATCTGATACTACCCTTATATAAAATTTTATAATTTACCGCTGATTTCAGGTTTAATAAAAACGGAAACCTAACAAGAATTTAAGGAGTCGGCTAACAGATTTATATTAGTAGCACTTATTTTCTAATCACATCTGCGTGTTGCTTTAAATAGAAACTAGTGTCACACGGGAGAAATTTTGAGTATGTGTTGACAGATCAGGGCAAGGATTTATAGGCATTAAAAATACCCAAAATAGGCAGGCAAATATGCACTTAAAATCGCAAAATAGGCACTAGAAACCAACTCGAATATACCATCTCCTTAGCATTTAAAATTCCTCAGCATATGTGTATCCAGTAGCGTAGCGAGGATCGACCGATGGGCGGGGGGGGGGGGTTAAAGTAACAAAATGATGACAGAACATCATGAAGTTGCTTGTGGGGGTGTGGTGCGCGCATGCGTAATAGTGTTATAACAAGGATATAGATGCTTGTTGTTTAAAGGGGCCTAACATCGAAGGTCATCGGCCCAACAAGGATTTACACGTGAATTATGTTGATATTCAGATTGCAGTACATTAAAAATTTCGTACATTAAAATACATAATAAGAACAATATAATCAAGGTCAACAGTTCTTACAGCGAATCGTATGTTCAGATTACAATCTAAAATCCAACTTTCGAGCTTCTAGGAAAACAGATTCAAGAGACCTGTTCATTTTACAATTATGTCCCTGTGAATGTTCAAAAGAGCCAACCCATTGAGTGGACTTTCACTTGTTTCTTGTCAGTTTCTGTTTATTTTCTTTTTTCTTTGATTTCAGCTGGGGGGGGGGGGTTCTAATCCCCATTAACTCCCCCTTGCCTACGCCCCTGTGTGAATCATGCCACTTCGTTCTCAGCTAAAGGTTTTACTGCAAGGAAAAAGTGGCTACCAAAATTATGAAAAGGTAAAAGAAGTAATAATAATAATAATAATAATAATAATAATAATAATAATACCGAGCTCGATAGCTGCAGTCGCTTAAGTGCGGCCACTATCCAGTATTCGGGAGATAGTGGGTTCGAACCCCACTGTCGGCAGCCCTGAAGATGGTTTTCCGTGGTTTCCCAATTTCACACCAGGTAAATGCAGAGGCTGTACCTTAATTAAGGCCACGGCCGCTTCCTTCCCACTCCTAGCCCTTTCCTGTCCCATCGTCGCCATACAACCTATCTGTGTCGGTGCACCGTAAAACAAGTTGTAAAAAATAATAATAATAATAATAATAATAATAATAATAATAATAATAATAATAATAATAATAATAATAATAATACGCTTTCGGCAATTCTCAAGCCATTTCTTGTCCATATGTTGTGGCATTAAGCGAGAGAAAGAGAGAACTTTTTCGCACTTCTTCCCATCACAATTTTCTCAAGTGTTCCCTATATCATTTATTTTTTCACTATAATATTGTAGAATTCACTGAAATGAATCAAACGCCACCTTACACGACATGCTATCATGCCGGCGTTCAGCGCCACACTAACTATTAGTCGCGCGGCACGGCGATTTTAGTACCTAAAGATGGCGACGCTACTGCATCACTTGATGATGGCATACCGAGGTCAGAGACTTATTGCTAGGTACAGTTGCCCTTTACAATCTGATATTGGACAATGTCGTAGAAAAGATTTTGATTTTAAAACTTGAATGTTTTTTTTAACGCTCACCGCCGTGAGTTCTGTTCCGAAACTAAGGACGTTTTCTACATGAAAAAGTACCAATCTAGTCTGAATGACGGAAGATTGCCAGTCACATGTGCTTCATTCAACACTCGTTTGTGTTACCGGAAGGATGTTGTGTGGTATTTGCTTAGTAACATACTTCGTAAGCGTCCTCCTTTCTCGAGAACTCTCTTCAGTCATTGCTCCATATTTCGTTCACAACAATGACAACAAGGTTATAATAGAGAACATCATAATGTTGTTTAGTTCGCTGACTCAGGCTAACTTGAATCCTCTCGTCTAATGTTATCTCATGACTCCTTGTTCAATCCACTGATAGGAATAGTACTCGGAATTCGTTAAGCTATGAAACAAGTTCGAATTATCTGATGCTGTGTTATTAAGAACGAAATTGCATTAAGCAACAGCCCCGAAGCGCCATGGCCATATAGAGGTATGTTTCTTTCGCATTAATTTATGGTCGACTTCGCGTTCCTTCCTTCTTTCTTTCTTTCTTTCTTTCTTTCTTTCTTTCTTTCTTTCTTTCTTTCTTAATCCGGCTACCCTTCAGCGTTAGTTTTCCCCTCGGACTCAGCGAGGGATTACCACCTCTACGGCCCCAAGAGCAGTGTCCTGGAGCGTGGAACTTTGGGTCGGGGGATACAACTGGGGAGGAGGACCAATACCTCGCCCAGGAGGCCTCGCCTGCTATGCTGAACAGGGGCCTTGTGGTGGGGGGGGGATGGGAAACTTGGATGGGATAGACAAGGAATAGGGAAGGAAGCGGCCGTGGCCTTAAGTTAAGTACCAACCCGACATCAGTCTGGAGGAGAAGCGGGAAACCACGGAAAACCACTTCGAAGATGGCTGAGGAGGGAATCGAACCGCCATCTACTCAGTTGACCTCCCGAGACTGAGTGGACCCCGTCCAGTACTCGTACCACTTTTCAAATTTCGTGGCAAAGCCGGGAATCGAACCCAGTCTCCGGGGATGGCAGCTAATCACACTAACCACTACACCACAGAGGCGGACAATTTTTCGCGTTATTTCGCGTATTGGGCTGACCCCATCGCTTTAATTTCGCTTTAATCCTTTCCTATTCATAAGAAGTTTAATTTGTGAGACTTGTGAATTATTTATCTATACTATCTATACCTTTGCTGGCAGGACCTAGTGTTTACAGTGCACTATGTCTTCTGGTATGGGCTAGAGCAATTTTGTTACTTTCATTGATCTGTCTCTGTCTTATCCTTGGCTTCGACAATATGAAAGTGACTGAGGTATGAGCGATGTGCTAGTAATGCCATTCCTTGTGCAGCCAGTCCCTGCTATGAATGGTGTGAAAACGTTGCTCATAGGGTCAGTTGGTGCATGCGTTTCAGTGGGCGTGGCAGACTGATATGTAATAGCAACTTCTGGCCCGGTGAGGAAAGCAACGGGAAACTACCTCACTCCTCATTTCCCTAGTACGCCTCTTCAGTGATGCCTAGGCCATCTACGACAGCTGATGGCGGAGTTGTTGAGGATCCAACCAGCCCTAGGGCTGAAGATTGAACATACATACTATCTATACTAATATTATAAAGAGGAACAATTTGTTTGTTTGTAACGAATAGACTCAAAAACTACTGAACCGATTTTAAAAATTACTTTACCTATAGAAAGCTACATTGCCAGTGAGTAACATGGGCTGTATTTTATTTTCAAATCAATTCTAGGTGGGGGGCACGGGGGGGAGATATAAAAATAATGGGCTAATATAGGCAAAATATCGAATTTGTCCTATAAGGGCGAGACAAAGCTCAATTTAATTCTCTTGACGCAAAGAACAAAACTCGGTAAGCCCTACGGGCCCGAAAACCATGTTTTAAAGCCCTAAAACCAACCGTTACGGAGATATTGGCACCACACTACCCCTGCTCTAGGAATCGGATAAAGTAATGAACTGCCGTAACCATGGCAACGTCAGCTCCAGGATTCTACAGCAGCGAAATTATCTACAATAAATCACAAAAACCTAACATGTTACAGACCTGAAAACTGATATTTGGAATCCCCTTTGGAAATAAAAGAACACAAATATTCGTTTTCATAAAATCCACTTAAGGGGGGGCGGGGGTGAAAAGAAGTGAGGAAGGAGTTGAATTATTTATATGAGGACACATATATCTTAAAAAATGAAGATGTTACAGACTTTAAAATTGGTACTTGGAATCTCCTTTAAAAATTAACACTCTTTTTTGGAAAATCCACGTAACGCGGTGAAAAGAATAAAAAAGCGGGTGAATTTTTAAAATGAGTATCTTCTTCTATCGCTTTACCCACACCTGCGGGGTTGCGGGTGCGAACTGTATCGCACATGTGGATTTGACCCTGTTTTACGGCCGGATGACCTTCCTGACGGCAACCGTATGTGTATGGATGTAATCTATACTTCTATACTAATATTATAAAGAGAAAATTTTGTATATTTGTTCGTAACGGATAGACTCAAAAACTACTGAACCGATTTTAAAAATTGTTTCACCTATAGGAGGCTACATTGCCAGTGAGTTTTTGGGTTGTATTTCATTTTCAAAACAATTCGAGGAGGGTGGGCGGTGAGGGAGATGCGAAAATATTAAAATAATAGGCTAATATAGGCGAAATCGAATTTGTCTTACAAGGAGGAGACGAAGCTCATTTTAAGCCCCTTGACGCAAAGAACAAAACTCGGTAAACCCTACGGGTCCGAAAACAATGTTTTAAAGCCCTAAAACCAACCGTTATGGAGATGTTGGAACCACACTACCCCTGCTTTAGGAATCGGATAAAGAAACGAACGGCCGTAACCATGGCAACGTTAGCTCCAGGATTCTACAGAAGCTAGATTATGCATGTACGTTTGGGCATAGCTGCCAACCAAAATTGACACATATATGACTTACTATCTGGAAAAAATAAACTGTTGTGTAAGACGCGCATAGCACACCTTTGGGCGGGGATGGAAAGGGAGTGAAGTATAAAAATAATAGCCCTGGGGATCTCCGTAATACAGCGACCAGCGGTTGCCGACGGGCCTCCGTTTTTACGTACTGGCTTAGGTTTCAGCATTTTGCGGAGTCTGTTACCTAGAGTTTAAACTATTTTGTATCAAATCATGGAGATGTAGTATCACTGATATTATTAGTGCCGATATTTTAGTCCACTTTTACGATCATTGTAACCATGAAAACAACCTATATACTGTACACAATTGTCAAGATGGTGCGCCCATGACTTGAAAAAATTTCTCAACATTTGTACTCAGATTCATTATATGATGTGCGAGATGAGTGACAAGCCCTGAGAATTATAATTCTCGATAATTATAGTAGTTTTTATGTATCGCGTATTTCCTTGATCATTTGTAATAGTTACGAAATGTCGGATCAAACAAATACATTCAATAATATTTATATTTGTAGTACTATCTAGCGGAAGAATACTTACACTAAACCTGCAGCTTTGTGAAGGGAGCAGGTATATCTAGGTGGGAATGAAGGAAAAACATGGTAGCAAAAGATCTTAGAGGTCGACGCCAATTAAGAACTAATATTTAGAGGCCCCCACGAAGAAAAGAAGAAGAAGATACACTATAATTCCAAACATGACAAATAATTTGTACGTACTTAAGTAAATACACCAGTGATATAAATATCTAATGAAGTCAGTCACACCGGTAGTATGAGTAACTAAAGCCAGTTTCTGATAACCCGTACGAAGAACGGGTACTTCTGCTAGTGTGAAAGATAAATAAAGAGAAGCAATATTGATATTCGTCTATTATTCCTTATATAATCTTGATTAGAACTGTAATATAGCCCTAATCAAGATTAAACAACAAATTACCGTTTCACCCTACATGGTCATAGCTTTCACCATGTAAGGCCGTACCATTAAGGGATTTTATAGAGTATTAATACGGAGACATACGTCTGTCGAAATGAGAAATCCTTATTCTGTCTTCGGCTTCCCTTCACACACGTAATAGTGGAATACAATTTCAAGATCGTTATTTTCCATGCATTTTGCTGCGTTTTCGCACTAATCGCAAAATAAATACATTTCGCTTTTAACTGGCCTTGTCGCTTTAATTCGTAATTCGCGGAAACAAAATCACTAATTCCTTAACCAAAATCATATGATTCGTTAAGGTATTTCAAAATCGGTTCAAAATATTTTTGTCGCATTTCTCGGTAATGCGAAAAAGTCATGCCTCTAGCCATGGCCTACCTAGCGACCGCTACTCAGCCCGAAGGCCTGCAGATTACGAAGTGTCGTGTGGTCAGCACGACGAATCCCTTCGGCAGTTATTCTTAGCTTTCTAAACCGGAGCTGCTATCTCACCGTCAATAGCTTCTCAGTTTTAATCACGTACGCTGAGTGGACTTCGAAACAGCCCTCAGATTCAATTAAACGTCCCTACGCTGGCCGGGAATCGAACATGGGGCCTCCGGGTAAGAGACGGGCACGTTACTCCTACACCTTGGGACTGGCTGCTGTGTTGTTAAGAGAGAAAGGGTACCGAGCTCGATAGCTGCAGTCGCTTAAGTGCGGCCAGTATCCAGTATTCGGGAGATAGTGGGTTCGAACCCCACTGTCGGCAGTCCTGAAGATAGTTTTCCGTGGTTTCACACCAGGCCACGGTAGATCCTTCCCACTCCTAGCTCTTTCCTGTCCCATCGTCGCCATAAGACCTATCTGTGCCGGTGCGACGTAAAGCAAATTGTGGTAATAATAATAATAATAATAATAATAATAATAATAATAATAATAATAATAATAATAATAATAATAATAATAATAATAATAGTTTTACGTCCGACTAAGTACTTTTTATTATGGTTTTCAAAGACGCCGAGGAGCCTGTATTTTGTCCCGCGGGAGTTCTTTTACGTGTTAGTGAATCTACCCGCACGAGGTTGACGTATTTGAGCACCTTTGAATACTAGCGGACTGAACCGCCAACTTGAGCTCAGAAGACAAGCGTTCTACTGTCTAATCTACTCAGCCTGGCTCTTTTAACAAAACTATGACACAACGTGTCATCATCTTCAACTTTCCCTTTTTTCTTTCATTAAGGAACACTACTGTACCGGTATTATCTTGGTACCTGTAGTATTCTCTGTAAAACATCATTGTGAATAATTGGCATTTCACAACGGTTTTAGTTCATATCACAACACCAATGTCTGCCTCCGTAGCGTAACGGTAACTGACATCCTCGGAGGCCTGGGTACGATTCCCGGTACTGCTAGATATTTGAGAATGGCAGGAGGGCTGGTATGTGGATAAAACGGTACACACAGCTCACCTCCATTGGTGGTGTAACTGAAAAGAACTGGACACAAGTTTATTTTACTCTCACAACACCGATAGAAAAATTAGCCATTTCTTTACTTCCACTGTACCCTCTTAGAATGAACTCTTTATGGCTGCGTAACAGTTGTCAGAGGCATGAACCCGCTCTTGTGTGGTGCACTGCGCTGGCAGGACGGTAGAGAACGTGTCCTGAATAGGAGAATGGCAGGCTTGCCTGTAGTGGTGCATTCAATCCAACCCTTCGCAGCGGAGATATTCAATACGGAACGCTTGGTCTGCATGCGTTCGGCTCGTGAATGAAGTGTTAAAATTTCCCAGCACTTAGCTATTTGAGGGAGCCAGAGATGGTGGTAATTTTAACAGTTTTTCTTTTACAAATTAACTTCAGCTACTATTATTATTATTATTATTATTATTATTATTATTATTATTATTATTATTATTATTATTATTATTATTATTATTATTATTGAATCCGTTTATCCTCCGGGGTTGGTCCCCCCCCCCCCCGGTCTCGTCGAGGGATCCCACCTCTACCGCCTCAAGGGCAGTGCCCTGGAGCGTAAGACATTAAGTATAAATTACAGTACTTATTAAAATCTGCGTATATTGCATTGATATGGAAGGGATAGACAAGGAAGAGTGAAGGAAGCGGCCGTGGCCTTAAGTTAGATACCATCCCGGCATTTGCCTGGAGGAGAAGTGGGAAGCCACGAAAAACCACTTCGAGGATGGCTGAAGTGAGAATCGAACTCCCTCTACTCAGTTGATTTTCCGAGGCTGAATGGATCCCGTTCCAGTCCTCATACCACTTTTCAAATGTTCGTTGCAGACCCGGGAATCGAACCCGGGCGCCTCTGGAAGTGGCAGCTAATCACACTAACCACTACACCACAGCAAGGGACACTATTTATTTATTTATTTATTTATTTATTTATTTATTTATTTATTTATTTATTTATTTATTTATTTATTTATTTATTTTCCGAAAAATGTTGCTGCAATTTGTAGACGGCAGATGGAGAAAGAGTAGGCCCCCCGCCACACACACACAGAACTGTCCCCCATCTCCTTTGATTAAGCTACTGTACATATTAAAATCTGCGTATATTGCATTTTTGCAATTTTATAGCTTAGCATTGCTACATACATACACATAACTCCTTTCCATGCCCCCATTAATAATAAATAAATGGGATAATCACTCACACACACACAGACGGAGAGAGAGAGAGAGAGAGAGAGAGAGGGAAGCACTCACAGTTACTTTATATAAACACTTTCAGTTTGCACGGAGGTCCTTTATTTAGGCCTATGTCATGAGAATAGGATGGCAATGACTGACAACGCCACTGATTTTGGCGAGTGCCAAGTACATTCACATGGATAACAAAGTTGTAATTATAAACGAAAAGTCACAACGAATTAGTTATATTTTCGCAGACATCGCAGAAAACACAATGCATAAAATAGAAGAAGAAGAAGAAGTTATAATTTCGTTTGAATTATAGTTTCTTTCGAAATAATTCCTGCGTTCCTTTGCTTCTGGCAAACTATTTCTTTACGAAAGATAGTTTATTATGTTTCTCAATCTTCAACAAAATAAGCCTATGTCAAGTTTTAAAAAACTGGAAAGTGGAATTTCTCGTACTGATGGTAGGAGCACATAGGGTCGGTAGATGCAGAGTGCGTCTCGGCACAGGGGAGGAATGAAAATATTTTAGTAGTGGTAGCACGTGGTACTGTACCAGCATTCTTCACGCAATTCTGGAAGAACTTAAGCTTGCCAATAATCTGGAATATAAGATATTGTGCTTAATGTTGCATCCTTGAACTTAGTAGAATTATGGTTTCAATGTAATCCGTAGTTCATTGGGAATCGTAAAATTCCACCTCTACAGATAGAAATACCCAGCACTATACAGCAATGTGTTTACACACGAAGTTGATGGTAAAAATAGAACTTCAGATGATGAATTCCTTGATCAGGTATGTAAACTACTGACTGGATGATATCGTCGGGAGATTGTTGAGAGTCAACAACTCAAAGTGTGTGCGAAGGGGATTGTTGACTTAGCAATTAACCAGCCGGCATCAACGCAAACCAATATCCCCTACTCTTATTGAACAAATGTAATACTACACCGAACACCAATAATTTTGCCTCAGCCAGTTGTGCTAGTTTGAGCGAACGAATCGGCACTGTTAGTCGGCATTTAAGAGGAGGTATGACTGAAAGTTTAAAAAAATTCTACAATTTTTAAACTATTTAATGGAATTTGGATCAGAGATATAAATACTTACTGGTAAGCTGTACACTGAATTTCATTCATTCAAGTTATATAGTTTTGAAGTTATCCTGTTCTTTATATAGTTTTTATTACACACATTCAAAAACGCACCACGTAACATAACTTCAAGAGAAAAACAGAATTTAGCAGAAATTTACTGGATAGGTGTAAAATTGTAAATTGCTATTTATTTTGTAATCATGTTTTATTAAAAATATAACAGTCGATATTTTTATAAATCTGATTTATTTATTTATTTATTTATTTATTTATTTATTTATTTATTTATTTATTTATTTATTTATTTATTTATTTATTTATCAATTTATTTATTTATTTATTTATTTATTTATTTATTTATTTATTTACCCTCCAGGGTTGTTTTTCCCTCAGACTCAGCGAAGGATCTCATCTCTACCACCTCAAGGGCGGTGTCCTGGAGCGTGAGACTTTGGGTCCGGGAGATAAAACTGGGAAGGAGGACCAATACCACGTCCAGGCGGCCTCACTTGCTCTGCTGAACAGGATCCTTGTGGCGGATGGGAAGATTGGAAGGGATAGACAAGGAAGAGGGAAGGAAGCGACCGTGGCTTTAAGGTACCATTCCGGCATTTGCCTGGAGGAGAAGTGTGAAACCACGGAAAACCGCTTCGAGAATGGCTGAGGAGGGAATCGCCCCCTCTACTCAGTTGAGCTTGTAATTTTTTGATGATGATAATAATAAATAAAATCATGAATAAAAATATATAAATAAAATTACTCAAAAACTTAATAAAATTAATAAGCATAATTAACCGAAATGTCCGTAGTATGGGCGCCAGAGTTCACCAGAATGGATCCCTCGAATTCAGATAAGAGCATGATAAACTGTATATCCCAGGGCGTGTACATAATGCTGCGTACTGGAACAGCTGCTGCAGGCCCCACCCAACCTCCTGAAAACGACCAATTAGGTAGGAACTGCACCTAGGTTCATCAATAACACTGATTCTAAAATAGCTAACTGTATTCTTAACAAATTCCGTGCATGAGCACCTCATCAACATACAACATTATACATATAATACACACATAAAATATTGCTGGAAGACTCCATATTTACAACAACAACAATAATGAAAATCGTGGGAAAACGAAAGCGAGAACCAAGCTACCATTTGTAGATAGTCCGATGAACAATGTACATGTATGAAGATAAATACCCTTCACTGTCTCTATATCCACTCTCCACAATCAGTCACTTTCCACGAACATAACAAGACTACGCTCCACGAACGTTTGAAGTCCAGTCCATTGCAGCCGTGTCACTCCAGTACCGTGTATCAGCACCACTTCCTTCCCGTACAGTGCGTCAGTTGTAGTTCTCTTATACAGTGTCACTGGTTGTAGTTATCTTCCTTCTCGTTCCTTTACAATCACCTCGGTTGCCGCCGTATGATCAACCTTTATAGAGATCAACATCCCCCTCCTCTCAGATGATACGTCTGGATTGGTCCTTGCCCACCAATCATGAGTGATCTCTAGTCAAGACCCAACCCTGAACTCATACTTGGTCTCAAGACAATAACAAACGCTCGGGTATATCATATGAGTCATACGAACTTCCCTAATACAACAACAAGCTCATCTCATCAGGCTGGGATATATACATGACTCATTGAATATCCCGACACAAGTACATCACAACAAACACTGGGGTATCCACATGACTCAACCAAATTACCAGAGTTATTAAAGCAATGTTTTCCCACTCGTGCAAAACAAATTACTCATACCTCCATACGTGGATATCTTCCAGCTTACCAATATAAATGGCAAAATATACAAATGAAATACTGATAATAATAATGATAATAATAATAATAATAATAATAATAATAATAATAATAATAATAATAATAATAATAATAATAATATCTCTAACTTCTGCATATAATTCGGGGGTGTGATATATGTACTATCACAAGCTCCTGAGGCTGAGTGAACCCCGTTCCAGCCCTCGCACCACTTTTATAATTCCGTGGCAAAGCCGGGAATCAAACCCAAGCCTCCGAGAGTGGCAGCTAATCAAACTAACCACTACACCACAGAGGCGGACTTTGTAAATCTTATTCGCCCAATTTTTCTTCAAACGAAAGAGCAAAACCCACTCTCAGGTACACTGGCTGTAAAAAACTGATAGCGAGTTTTTATCCTGATATACGACACAGCATGTAAAAAAAATCTCAGCTGGTTATGAGGAAAACTCTGAATGTGAAGCTGAGAAAACAGCAGTTAAGGTCTGTGTTCACGTTGCAAATAAACTTTTCGGTTCTAATTTAATCCTTACCGAGCTCGATGGCTGCAGTCGCTTAAGTGCGGCCAGTATCCAGTATTCGGGAGATAGTGAGTTCGAGCCCCACTGTCGGCAGCCATGAAGATGGTTTTCCGTCGTTTCCCATTTTCATACCAGGCAAATGCTGAGGCTGTACCTTAAATAAGGCCACGGTCGCTTCCTTCCCACTTTTAGCCTTTTCCTGTCCCATCGTCGCCATAAGACCTCACTGTGTCGGTGCGACGTAAAGCAACTTGCAAAAAAAAATAAAAAAAAAAAATTGAAATGCATATGATGGATTCAAAATTTATTTACATTACCAAACGCAATGTTAAAGATTTTAGAATTTGAAGTAGTGCGGCCAGTATCCAGTATTCGGGAGATAGTAGGTTCGAACCCCACTGTCGGCAGCCCTGAAAATGGTTTTCCGTGGTTTCCCATTTTCACACCAGACAAATGCTGGGGCTGTACATTAATTAAGGCCACGGCCGCTTCCTTCCCAATCCTAGCCCTTCCCTGTCCCATCGTCGCCATAAGACATATCTGTGTCGGTGCGACGTAAAGCAACTAGCAAAAAAAAAAAAGAATTTGAAGTGCTGAAAATTACAAAATATCTAAAAATTTCAAAATTATTCAAAACATTGTATCTCCACGACAAATAATAAGTTACAAATGAGCATCACGCTTCGATACCTCCTCCCTGTTTGCGGGACGATCATCTGAACGGTATATTTGAAAAGTATGCTCAAGAAATGTCTAAAATCAGGTGCTTTGCTGCACTCCATGCAAGTGGACATGCACCTGTCTTTTAAATGATCACGCAGTACGTTGTAAAAATTTAATTGGCATTATAAATGCCAGACTGGAAAACATAATATAGTTTTCAGGTAAAGTGTGGACTAGGTTATTTTACAATGCAAAAAATATAAAAGCATTTTCCGTCCAAATCCTTCCAATTTCAGTCACACCTTCCCTTAAGGATCTAAAATATAAGTTGTTTATCAGCTACGTTAAAGAATTTTTTTCAGGCAAAATATTTCAGCCCTCCAGACATTTTTAAAAATATCAACAAAGGATAACACAGACCCATTTCATTCGTTTCGCTCTGTCTTTTGGAGGATGTAATAGACGTGTGGTTTAGTTATTGGCTTCTCACTATGGCGAACGCGGTTCGAATCACGGTAAATGAACGTGAGATTTAAAAAAAATGAAAAGCCACGTTCCTGGATTTCACGAAGAACTGAACGCCTTGTGGCTGTAATCACGATATCAACAGTCACGGAAATCTATACATGTTATGCTTTCTTTTACCACTAAGTTACATTCAAGATAATTTACTTCTTCTTCTTCTTCTTCTTCTTCTTCTTCTTTATCTGTTTACCCTCCAGGGTCGGTTTTTCCCTCCAACTCAGCGAGGGATCCCATCTCTACCGCCTCAAGGGCAGTGTCCTGGAGCTTCAGACTCTGGGTCGGAGGATGTCCAGTACCTCGCCCAGGCGGCCTCATCTGCTATGCTGAACAGGGGCCTTGCGGGGGGGGGGGGGCGAAGATTGGAAGAGACAGACAAGGAAAAGGGAAGGAAGCGGCCGTGGCCTTAAGTTGGGTACCATCCCGGCATTTGCCTGGAGGAGAAGTGGGAAACCACAGAAAACCACTTCCAAGATGGCTGAGGCGGGAATCGAACCCACCTCTACTCAGTTGACCTCCGGAGGCTAAGTGGACCCCGTTCCAGCCCTCACAACACTTTTCAAATTTCGTGGCAGAGCCGGGAATCGAACCCGGGCCTCCGGGGGTAGCAGCTAATCACACTAACCATTACACCACAGAGGCAAAAAGATAATTTGCAACGTTTTCAATTTCATCAATGCGTACCGCAGAAATATATCTTCCCCTTCCCCTCAAGAAGAAAGTGACAACACAAAACCATCCCTGGAAGAGTGAAACGTAACGAGTCCCCCATACAGCGGTTAACTCTACAACCAGACGCCATTCTTCCCCACGAATTATTTTTTAAACATATTTTTCATATAAACTGAGTGAATCCCACAGTCATGCGTCTTTCCAAAAATAAATTAAAAACATAGAATTCCCGATTCTAAATTGTTATATCCTGACAGGAATCGAACACAAGTCTGAGCCACTCTGCCTGGCTATTTTTTTATTATTACTATTATTACAGTACCGTGTATTATATAACGAGTGGAGCGGCTACACGTGTTAACACACTACGGCTATGGATCCAAGCTCTGCATTCGAACCCCACCGTCGGCTGTCCTGAGAATGGTTGAATGGTTTTCTGTGGTTTCCCCGTTTCACTTCCAGGCAAACGCTGGGACAGTTCCTATCCGTAGACCACAGTCGATTCCTTCAAACTCCTTACACTAGTTCATTCACCATCATTCATTTCATCTTCATTAGCTCCTCAAATGAGGTTTGTGACAGGAAGGGCATCCGACCGCAAAAATTTGCCATGCAAATTCATTTCACATCATCCCCGGCCCCGTATCAAGAAACAGGACTAAGGGTAGACATAGATTATTATTATTATTATTATTATTATTATTATTATTATTATTATTATTAGAGAAGCATAGGGTTACCAAGACGACGATAGTAGGAGATGTGGAACTATAAAAGACCATAGGGTTGGTTAGATGTACTGAACCCATAATTCTACGATGAAAAACAATTGAAGATATTTATTTCAGCTACAAATAACTTTTTTAAGAGTAGCCATGTTTTTACTTCGAGAGTCTCGCTCTCCCGTGGGAACAGAACTCACCGTGACAAGCGAGCCACCATCTCGTGAAATGCCGGGATACTTCGGTTGACATCGAGTACTGACTAATTTAGCAATTTTGGAAAATCCTTCATAACGAGAGATTTTGGCGACATGGTTAATCCAGGAATAAAGGATCGAAATTATTAATAAACATTACATGGAGATAGAATTCCCAGGGTGAATATAAATGCAATTAAGCCTGGAGGAAAGTTGGCGTCCTACTCTGAAGAAAGACCGCGAAGTTACATGTCAGAAATACATTTATTATGCCCGTTGCAAGTATGGGCAAAATATAAAAATAACACCATAGTGAATTATAATTCTGTCTGAATTTGTGGAATAAATTTCAAGAAAGTTGGTCCAGCCGATGTGGAATTAGGATATTGCACCACCAAACTTCATGATGAGGGTGGCGTCCCCTCAGATGGTATAAAAGAAATCCCCTCCACCTACATTACATATTCTATCTGAAGGTCTGGACGGTGGAACCCACGTCGCTCGACTACAGAAAGTGCAGGGTCTATTTCTGAAAATAACTTAAGTTATATATTCGTGTCAATGGTTCAAGTAGATTATTAAATTGAAGGTGAAGGTGAACTATGAAGGCATAGATATCTGTTTCAAATACGTAGCTGATTTTCTCTCTGTATTACATTGTGTGTGTGTTTGATATTGTCAAAAGGACTCTGGAGACTAGTCAGGGACAGGTCTGATTTTTGTTATATATTGAAACACCTGGCGGGTTATTAGGGTGAACTAAAGCAGAGTCCTGGGAAACAGTCGCAGTCGCCAGTCGAGAAGGAGGTTCGTCGCATGTTAAAACGCGAAGGAAGTGCGTCATTTGCGGTGTTAGTCGATAGCGGGTGTAAAATCTGTGTATTTTTAAGTTATATATATAAGAAGACGAAGTATCCTGTAGCCATGAGCGGCTAAATACGAGGTCAGCTGGCTAAATGTAGCCGGAATCTCCAAGATGACTACTTTTACAGGTCTGTGTCTATATTTGTATTAATGTTGTAGACAGATTTTGTTTGTGCCAATAACATTTTCCAGTGCGTGTGTCGAATTAATATTTAATAATGTTCAGGCGAAAGTGTTATATATCTGGTCGTCGTGTGGAATTCTTCAGGGCAGTAAAAATTATGTTGAGAAACTGTAAAATGCAAAGTTTAAATAATGTGTTAAAATTCCTTGAGATATTGTTCAAACTGAGTAAAGTTAGGAGGGTGATAACGATAACGTAGTCGTGGTGAATGCCTTAATTTCGAATGTCCTATGAGTTCAGAAAATTTTAGTCGAAATAACAATAATAATAATAATAATATTTACAGCCGGATAAAATTTTCGATGTTAAATTTGTATTTTAACAGTAATGTTGAGTGAGATTTGCGTTCGTCTCGAAATCCAGCGAAGTCTGATAAAGTTATATTTATTCGTGGGAAGTTAAGTTTTGTGACACCGTGTTGTTGGTGATATAGGAAATCACGGTGTGTTATTGTGTTCTTGAGGTTCGAAAGTTGTAATTTAAAAAATGAATGAGAAGATCCTTATAAAATGGTTCGTCACGGGAGTATTGAGGTTTGAAAGGTTTTGAAACAGGAAGAAATGGATTATGCCGGAATGATATGTTGAGATAATAGTTGTGTAGATGCTGAAGGCATAGGAAGCCTGTATTTCATGAGAAATGCCGCCGTGATATGCGATGAAGATGAATTTTTGAGACAGGCTATATTTGTCGATGGCGAAGAATTTTTGAGACAGGTTATATATTAAATGTGATATTTCCGAGGCAGGCTGTATTGAGATTCTGTTAGCAATCCGGAACAGCTAACCGGGTGAAGGTTGGTTCGAAGCGAGTGCTTTGTGACGCACATTATGATTTCAAGTCAAGAACTTCCCGTGAAAAACAATTTCTGTTGAAGATTGTAGCTCTTGGCAGTTAAGTCCAAATGACGATTTATGTAAAGTCAGCATAATGAATGTTATAGTGCGCGACCTCAGGGATAGAAGGGCATTTTGAATACACGGTTGGTATTATTTAACTGTTGTAACAAATTTCCATTCAGTAAATTTCATTTATTACGAGACGATAAATATTGTTGGATGAGATATTGGACGTTACTAAAGTGAGAGTTTGGCTTTGTAGATTCATTGAATTTCGCTTCACTGGATATTTCGTGGATATGAATGTTTGGAATAGTGAGACGGTAGGCGATTTTTGGGCCTCACCCTAGAATTACAGTGTGGATTTTTGTGATGGTGATGGTTACTGTTTGGCGATATTCACGTAAAGTTAGACGTGTGCTGAATTCATTATTATTTTTCCAAACTTCATTGCGTACGTCGAGATCATGTTTGAGTCGTGGATTGTATCGCCGCGCGTTATTTATTTTCAATTTCACGTTTTATTGACAAGATAGGGACTTGGTTGCATTTTCCAGACTTGCGTTCATTCGGTGGAAAGATTCGTTTCATTGTGTGCTTTAGTTTCGACAAGGTTTCCAGCTAAATATCAAAGAGTGTGTTTGAAGTTACGATTTCGCCTGACATTTTAGAGGATGAGTAGACATCCCAGTTTCCGCTCGACAATAGATGTAGGACGTTACGCGTATCATAGGAGTATACGGATGAGTAGACATCCCCATTTACGCTCAACGATAGGTTTAGGAAGGTGTGTGTGTATATAAACGTTAGTGTTAGGGTGTGTAGACACTATGTAGGCTTGACGATAGATTTAGGGTGTCGTCTGTATATATTCAAGTCTTAGGTTAGGTGTTTTTGCGAAGTGACTTGAACGACGGTAGTGTCTGCAGTAGTGTATATAATGCGAACAGTGTTAGCAAAGTAATATTGAGGCCATGTTTCGGCACAGCCCTTACCAGCTGGAAGGTGTTTACATAATATTATGGAACCACTAGTGGCATGAACGTGAGGGTTGTCCAGCATTGGATACTGAACTAACGGTTATTGATTTTTACTGCTGTTTGCCAGGCGCGTTTGAGTTCATTGAACTTTAGTAATTTTAATTTATTTACGGACTGAATTATTTATGTGAAACTAGAGTTACGAATGCGGTTTCGATTCTTCAGCTGGGAATAGATTTGATTTTCAATTTTCGTTCTTTCATTTTTATAATAGTTGACTGTGGTCTATCAATAACTTGTAGTTAGTTTATTGGGACATACATAAGTAGAGGGATCTGTAATGGTAGTCATAGTTGTAAAGGAAAGAATTCCCTAGATTGTTTTGGTAATTTTGATTTTATTTAATCATGTGGACTTGTAAGTTTATTAAACTTAACGTAACCGTTTATAACCTGAAAGCTGGTTTTATAAGAATATTTTTCAAGTGATTTACCATTTTTCTTTAACTTCAGTGTTTAGCATTTCTTCTAAATGCATGATGACTAAGTGTTCCCTGCATTTCGCAGTTTTGTTCCTTCAGAACGACTTAACGTAAGATCCTCTCGGATCGAGTTGTTGTTGTTTCCTTCTGAACAGCTGTTTGGGCGATGCACGTTCCAGCATCGGGATTATTCCATAACTTAAGGGTGTCACGAGATGACAATACATGGTGGAATTTTATTTTTAATTATGACTCATGCTGTTAACTTATAGTGAACACCATGCTTTCCAGTAGTATTTCGCAACCTATCCAAAGCAACCGATAGACAATTTGGTTTGAATAAGGGTCCATTCGGTGGGTGTTCCCATATCCGACAGGGTATTAGACTGGCGGATAACCTTAATTAAATCTAAATCTGGAATTCCACTTGCTGAAGGTCAGATTTTCCATGGATCGTGTGGATTAATTCTCAGTTATCGTTTGGATCAATAGGTGCCCGATTTTCAGGTTTTTTTCATTTTTCTAGTTTTCGCTGTCCACTAATCTGTGATATTTCTATTTTTCTCCGAAGAAAGTTCTTCGATAAATGTAACTGATAAAAAAATCACGCAATGCAATGTGACTGCGTTGAAACGTTTAATGATTAAATATTTCTTGATGAATGATTTTATAACATCATTCTTTTTGCATTTTTATAATTCAATAAAAGTTAGTAAGCACATAATTGCTCCTCATTTCAAGTAGTTAGGCTCTCTTCTGAACCCCATCGTTTGGTTAAGATCGTGACCGAAATATTCCCGCTACGATCACAAGATTTAAGAGTTCGATATTGCTCTACTGCAACAGCTGTGGCCGACCAACGATGGAATGGTAAGTTCAAGTGTTCAGTTCATGGAAGTATACGGAGGCGCTCGATTAATTCACAGAGGTTTGCAGACTGAACACTAAAAGGCGTAAAGAGTGGCGATGAATATTTGTATTTATTATTATTATTATTATTATTATTATTATTATTATTATTATTATTATTACCCTCCAGGGTCGGTTTTCCCGTCGGACGCAGCGAGGGATCCCACCTCTACCGCCTCAAGGGCAGTGTCCTGGAGCTTCAGACTTTGGGTCGGGGGATACAACTGGGGAGGATGGTCAGTACATCGCCCAGGCGGCCTCACCGGCTATGCTGAACAGGATCCTTGTGGCGGATGGGAAGATTGGAAGGGATATACAAGGAAGAGGGAAGGAAGCGACCGTGGCTTTAAGGTACCATTCCGGCATTTGCCTGGAGGAGAAGTGGGAAACCACGGTAAACCACTTCGAGGATGGTTGAGGTGGGAATCGAACCCTACTCAGTTGACCTCCCGAGGCTGAGTGGACCCCGTTCCAGTCCTCGCACCACTTTTCAAATTTCGTGGCAGAGCCGGGAATGGAACCCGGGCCTCCGAGGGTGGCCTTTAATCACGCTAACCACTACACAACAGAGGCGGATATTATTATTATTATTATTATTATTATTATTATTATTATTATTATTATTATTATTATTATTGAGTCTCCGTGGCTCAGGCGGCAGCGCGCCGGCCTCTCACTGCTGGGTTCCGTGATTCAAATCCCGGCACTCTATGTGAGATTTGTGCTGGACAAAGCGGAAGCGGGACAGGTTTTTCTCCGGGTACTCCGGTTTTCTCTGTCATATTTCATTCCAGCAAGTCTCCAATATCATTTCATTTCATCTGTCATTCATTAATCATTGTCCCAAAGGAGCGCAACAGGCTTCGGCAGCCGGCACAATTCCTATCCTCGCCGCTAGATTGCGGGCTCCATTCATTCCATTCCTGACCCGGTCGAATGACTGGAAACAGGCTGTGGATTTTCATTTGTATTATTATATTTATTATATTTATTATTATTGAATACAGTACTCTCACAAACACCTGAGGCTGATGACATAGTTGTTTCAAACCTCTAATACGGGAACAACAGCAGAAACAACGCTGCTTATGTTTTAATTTGATAATCTGAGAACTGTAAATCTAATCCCCAACCTCCGCCGCATCCCAAGTTACGGCAGCAGTCTAGCAGCAATAAAATGTTCTTCTCCACCTCCAGAAGAGACGTCAAATTCCACGAATGTGGAAACCTTGACAGACAGTTTAAAAATTTACTCGTCGGCATTGTTGTAATAAATAAAAAACGCTGCATCGCGGAAATGTTCTAAGACGGACAAATAGGAAAATTATCCTTTTGTATTCCTCATTAAATCACCCTACAGCTAGTTTTAAATCCTAGTGAAGGTCAGGCAAGATACTAAACTTGTTTTGTCTTCAGCCTACACTACAACGTGGGTATAACTGCAAGAAGGATTGTCACCATATTCGCGTATGGTCTGCAGGGAGTTGACCGTTCAGCCCCCTCCACCCCTCCGGGGCCCCATTGGCGCGGTCGCCAAAGCTTCATAAATTATTGTTTGGCCTTGTGTGAGCTGTGCCGGTGTGGGGAGACAGGTTTGCTTGCGCACGCAGACCAGTGCAGGCAATATGACGGGGAAAAATGTTCCTGAGCCTCACGGGCTATGTGTATGTGCCGCAGAGTAGGTGAGAGAATATTGATGTCTGACCATTTAATTTTTTTTTTTTGAAATTTATGCTAGTATTGTTACAGCAAGAAAGATTACTGGTTAATTAAAAAGTAACATGTAAATAATAATAATAATAATAATAATAATAATAATAATAATAATAATAATAATAATAATAATAATAATAATACTTAATACGTGAAACCCTTACTGACACAATGGAAATATCCAAACCTATTAAGATAAATACAGGGGTACGGCAAGGTGACGGTCTGTCACCCCTTCTATTCAACTGTGTTCTAGAGAAAATTGTAAGAAATTGGAACATAAAGCTTAAAGAGCATAACATTTTGCCGGTAACTTTGGGGAGAAAAAACAAAGGTATTGAAATAAATTGCCTAGCATTTGCAGACTATTTCGCTATATTGTCAGAAGACCTAAGAAGTGCAACAACACAAATAAATCTCTTGGAAGAAATAGCCAACAAGACAGGTTTGAGAATCTCCATAGAAAAAACAAAATTATTTATTACAAAATTTATTACAAACATCAAGAATGCTCCAAAATTTTTGGCAACTGATATTGGTCCAGTGGAAAGAGTAACGAAATTCAAATATCTGGGAGAGTCAATTCAAGAAAATGGTATCACAAAGAATTTTTATAACAAAAAGTGTCTATCTAATCTTAAAATAAGGCACTACACTACAGTGGTGAAACCGGAATGCTTATATGCAAGTGAATACCTGGCACTAAACTATAGATTACATAACTTTGAGGTACTAGAAAGGAGAGTCATGAGAAAAATCTTAGGAAGTATGGAAATTAAGATCTAATGATGATATATACAGGAACATAGAAAACATAACAGAAACCATAAGAAAAAGGAGATTGCAATTTTTGGACATATTTACAGAATGGATGATTCCAGAATAACAAACAGGATTTTCAAGTACCTTTCGGACAAAAAGGCAACAACTAGCTGGATTCAAGAAGTAAAGAAAGATTTAGAAAGAAATAACATAAGAGAAGAAGAAATTATGGACAGAGAAATTTTTATTTTTTATTATTATTTTTTTTTTCTATTTGCTTTACGTCGCACCGACACAGATAGGTCTTATGGCAACAAGGAATTTTTAGAAAGAGGGTAGTAAGTATGGAAGGATTCCAAGGAAGATTGAACAAGAAGCCTGGTGCGAAGTGGTCTGAGGACAGAAGGAAAGAGCATAGTGAAAGGATGAAAACATATTGGAAGGAACTTAAGAGAAAACAACAAAGTATGAAGAACTGAATTGAAATTGGCACGTGGTCTTTAGCAAGCCTCATCGGAAAGAAGAAGAAGAACAATACGGAGCGAGTTGGCCGTGAGGTTAGGGCCCCGCAGCTGTGAGCTTGCATCCGGGAGATAATGGGTAGTCCTGAAAATGGTTTTCAGTGTTTTCCCATTTTCCCATTAGCTGTGCCTTAATAAAGGCCGCGGCCGCTTCCTTCCCACTCCTAGCCATTTCCTATCCCAGAACTCGAGACTGACGTATGGGAATTACCTTCAAATCCCAACACACTGAGCCATGATCGAAACCTGCCTACAAATAAATTAAATAAATCTATTGACGTTACTTCGTACATTTGATTTTGGTGTTATTCATTTATGTGTTTAGTTTTTTGAGATCTTCGTATAATGCAACCGAAGGTATTGCGGCATACTCACTAAGAAAGCATTGATGACGAGTTGAAGTGATTCTCGGAGACTACCCGCTGTGGTCGGTAGGTGCAGAGTGGGTCTCGGCCTATAAGTGCCCGCGGCTGGTCCGTGGTCCAACAGTTCTGCATTCTGACCGGCCAACCGAGCAGAGGAGGGGTAGCCACGGCTCTACCGTGGCTCTACGCCTCTGCATTCGGGAGACGGGACAGGGCTGGACCTCACGACTGGCCCCAACCATCGACTGTCCTGAGAATGGTTTTCCGTGGTTTTCCATTCTCCTGCACTAAAGCGAATGCTGGGACAGTTCCTAGTATAAGCCACAACAACCAACTCCCTCACCTTCTCCGTGCATCTCCTTCACCGTAACAAATCTCCCTTCCTGAGAGACGGCGGTACTGACTAAGAGACCCGCCTCCCCCTTCAGGGGAGGAATGAAAACGTTTTAGTAGTATGAGTAGTAGTAGTATTATCCGCTGTCTTCTGGACTCAACGCTAAATGTGTTCCAATCCTGCGAACATATATGTTCTAGTCCAAGAGCCAAATAACTTCAGTTCCACACACTATTAAAAACAATGATAATCAGGTAGTTTCTACGCTCGTTAGTGTATGAAGCTCAAGCTAAAATATATTCCTAGATAATAATAATAATAATAATAATAATAATAATAATAATAATAATAATAATAATAATAATAATAAATAGAGAAATACTCAACCTCAGGAAGATATTCCACGAACAGACAAAGAATTTACGAAGATACTTCCATTCAAAGCAAAAGCAAAGCAAAGTCATCTCCGTACAGGCCATGAAGGCCCTTGGAGGAGTGGAAGGTAAAGGCTTCCACCATTGTTAACCTCGGCACGTGATGGGGTAGAGTGGTTGGCTCTACGCCCTGCCGCCTTTGCCTCCAGGAATTAATCTGGTACTCATTTTTGGTGTAGGCTGAGTGAACTTCAGCGCCATATGCACTTCCGTGAGTGGAAATCTCGTTTCTTAAATTTTACGACTTCCTGACGGGGATTCGAACCCACGTTCTTCCGGGCGAACCGAGCACGCTTTTACTGCTTCGGCCAGGCAGCCCCCTCTTCCATTCAAAGAGAGATCAAAATTTATTCGCAGCCGTCTGTTGTGCTGAGTTTACTCCACTCAGTCTTGAAAGCATGTCGACTCCTCTTCCAAAATAAGCGAACACAGAACAACTTCAGCATGCTTGGGAACAGTAAGAACTCCATGATTCAAATCCTCACCATCTAAGTTAACCTCCGCTAAAACACGGCTACCTCCAGGGAGAAACAGAAGGGTTCTTAATGGCAATCCAGGATAGTCATAAACACCCATAATTACCCCAAATATATCTTTAAAGAAGAAGTGAACGACAGATGCAAGAGATGCAGAGAAACAGCCGAGAGGGTGGAGTGGAGTACATTGTGGGTGCATGCAAGACCAGGATCGCGCAGCTGTGATTTTGCATTCGGAAGATAGTGGGTTTAAACCCCACTGTCGGCAGCCCTGAAGATGGTTTTCTGCTGTTTCGCGTTTACACACCATGCAAATGTTGGGACTGAACCTTAATTAAGCCCACGGTCGCTTCCTTCCCACTCCTAACCTTTTCCTATCCCATCATCGCCATAAGATCTATCTGTCTGTGTTGGTGTAATGTAAAGCAAATCGTAAAATGTCCACCACGCCTATGTTCAGAAAATTGAAAAGTACACTGACCTCGCAGCAGAAGTTCGAAAACTGTGGGAACTGGACCTGACAAATGTGAGGCCTTTAGTCATCTCCGCCAAAGGGCATGTGCACAATAAGCTGCAACAATACCTGCAGGATCTAAACATCACCTGTACACTTCCCCATATGCAGAAGGCTGTCATTCTGAACACCTGCCGCAGTAGTTGAGGTCGGGAGAACTTGACAAGAGTTTATCTGGTCAATGAAGAACCACAGCGAGTGAAATGTGAATAATAATAATAATAATAATAATAATAATAATAATAATAATAATAATAATAATAATAATAATAATATATAAACGTCCATTCAATTGTTATAGGGTATACGAGATGTCTTAGGTGTTGGTCCTGCAAGAGTACTTTAACGTGCCGGAAGCTTACCAACACGCAGATAACGCATAAACATTCTCAAATGCTTCCATCCTCAGCTTGGATCAAACCCGCTAATTGCAATGATTAACCGACTTCATCGCTAAAGTCAGCTAAAATAAAATAAACAATACTCACCTTCAATCGGATCTTTATTCTACTGCTGCTTGCGTCTTCGAGAAAATCTGAGGAACAAGAATTTGTTATATTCATCGTGCTGGTCCAGTAATTGAACATAACAGAACGAGCTTGATAGGTTTTTTCGTGTGGCTATTTCTAGCCGAGTGCACCCCTTGCAAGGCAGACCCTCCGATGAGGGTGGGCAGCATCTGCCATGTGTAGGTAACTGCGTGTTATTGTGGTGGAGGATAGTGTTATGTGTGGTATGTGAGTTGCAGGGATGTTGGGGACAGCACACCCGAGCCATTGGCATTAACCAATGAAGGTTAAAATCCCCGACCCGGCCTGGAATCGAACCTGGGACCCTCTGAACCGAAGGCCAGTACGCTGAACATCCAGCCAACGAGTCGGACAGCTTGATAGTGAAGAAAGAGCAGACCCGTAAAACATGTTCAGTAAAGATGGCTCCCCAGCCTACCACTCTGAATAACAGTGCATTGCGGGACAGTCGATTCTCGGTGTATCATATCACTTACCGGTACTTTCCTGGTCTAGTTTAGTAGTGAAATTTCCACGCTCATTCCCACAAGAAATTTCAAGGTGAAGTAAAAGTTTTCATTACTCTGATATTTAAAGTTGGAAAAGCGAACATACAGTTAGTTTCTAGTGTTCTATGAGTTAAGATATCGTGTTGATTGCCGAGCAAAACATGCCTTCCTTTCGCAAAGTTTATAATGCTTATTGTTTTCTGATTTTTAACATTCTCTAAAAGAAGTTGTGTGGATTTAGCATCAGTAATCTTGCAGAAAAATTCATATTTCGCATAGGTTCTACTTCTGTTAACATTGAAATAAATGAAATGTTAGCATTTTAGCATTCTAAGTTTCATATTACCAGTGCACTAGGATTGAGACTTAAGGTACCGTTTTTTTTTTTTGTGTGTGTGTGTGTGTGTGTGTGTGTGTGTGTGTGTGTTCTTTCCTTCTTCAACAATTTCGCTTCGAAACTTGGGTACACTGTAGTCATTACATGTAACGAGCTTTAACAGCTTCATTTTAGATAATAATCCCGTATTGACTATAAATCAAATGCGAATATTTAAGATTAACTTAAATATTATATTTAAGTGGTCCGCCTATTCAATACATATATAATGTATTACGTTTAGTACATGTTTCGTCCCCTAAGAGACATCATCAGTTATAATAAACTACAATAAATCAGAATACCAAAATGACATTATTAAATTGGAAAGACACATTAAAACATTGTTGTATGATAGGACATTTAAAATAAAGTATTGGCAAACTTTGTTAAAGTTGCAAGTCATATAATCAATAAAACTGGTTGAATTGTTCATTAAACTCTAGATGATGAAGTTCGTGGGAACTAACAGTTGATGATGTCCCATAGGGGATGAAACATGTTCTAAACGTAATAAATTATATATGTATTGAATAGGCGGACTATTTGAACATAATATTTAAGTTAATCTTAAATATTCGCTATTTATTTACACCTATAGTCTGAAACTTAAAAACATGTTAAGAAAAGGTTTTGTTTTTTGCCGGAATGACGTATGACGGAAAGAGATTTATTGGGATTGAATATATAAAACAGATTTATTCTACTATGTGCGACACGCCCGAGATATGCAGCACGCAAACCACGGAGTGGGTTTAGTAACTTTCTGGTGGGTTGGCTATATTGCATGACGTAGCTGTTCTCCCAAGCTGACCAATCAGATTTGAGCTGGGGCGTAGCTGCTGATTGCTTGAAAAATCCGTTAGTAAGGCAGGTTCCAACGGAAGACAGTTCACTTGGTCTGCGGGAAGCGTGTGGAGCGGTAGAGTTTTTGAGAGTACGAACTAAGTTACCAAGATGAGGGAAATTGTACACATCCAGGCTGGTCAATGCGGAAACCAGATTGGAGCAAAGGTAAGGAAGATTAGTATTGTGTTTGTTGATGTTATTTTATAGTTTCGGCTCCCGTGTTTGAAATATTTTCATTTTCGAATGCTGCTGACCTAATATGTAATAATCGTACCGATCGTTTTTCATATTTTGCAAGGCTTGCAATTTCTTTGTTTACATTATTTTTCTTACTGTATGCCTAATACTAGAAAACGGCTCGAAACATACTTGGGCTGTAGAGACACAAGTTTACCTTGCGGAATACAGTTCGGTTACATTACGCTTAAGTGTCTTTTTCAAATTACTATTATGCATGCCTGCAGGGAGGTGGGTGGGGGTTCCTTCATTGTTTGAATTATAGACTCCCGGTTCCTCTTGATTTTTCATTGAAGTTTCGAACGTTGTAATTGTTTCAAACAGCTGACGCCGTCTTTTTTATCGATCAATATTTCAGTAAAAATGTTAATTTCCGGTTTTTTTCACAAGCCCGCCATATCTTTCTTTTTTGCAACTCTTCCCTCCCTCCCCTCCCCCTTTTGTGTCCTTGGGCGGCCGAACAGTCATTTGTTTTAAGCAGCATGCCGGCCCGCTCTCGTAGAGCTTGTCGCTAACTTTATTCCCTGATTTAAATTAAACTTGTTTTCTCTAGCTGGTAATATTGCACACTTTTGGATTAATTTCATTTTACGAACATTCGGAATTTCTTTTCAAGTTTTCTCTTGACTATTACGATGGCTTATGTCTTCATTTGTTGTTTTTGTGTTGATTTATTACATTTTTTAAATTGTGGAGTGTATAATAAGTTGGGTGTTACTTTGTGTTTAATTTTAATCTAGTTCTGCGTTATTGTGATCAAATTGTGCTTTTATTAAGCACAGTGTTTCGGTGCTTCATGCATTTGAATTTTCGATTCATGGGATGTGAAGACTTGTGGAGCGTTACGATCTTATACTATCGTCATTCTCTTTGTTATCGTATCTTGTTAGTGGGGGGGAACAGTGTTCATCTGGCGACAGATGTTCCTGGGACAGGTGAAGACCAGGTGGCACGCTGTAGTTCGTTAAGAATGGCTGGAGGGGAAAGGCAGCACGTTATTGCGAGTTGGCGGTCCAAAATGGCGACTTCCCATGTTATACTCTTTCGGTTTTTTTTTTTTTTTTTTTACCGGGAAGGATTTTTTTTCGAGTTGCTTTACGTCGCACTGACACAGATAGGTCTTGCGGCGACGTTGGGATAGGAAAGCCCTAAGAGTTGGAAGGAAGCGGCCGTGGCCTTAAGGTACAGCCCCAGCATTTGCCTAGTGTGAAAACGGCAAACCACGGAAAACCATCTTCAGAGCTGCCAACAGTGGGATTTGGACCCACTATCTCCCGGATGCAAGCTCGCAGCCGCGTGCCCCTGACCGCACGGCCAACTCGCCCGGTGGGAAGGAAATGGAAAATTTGCTTGTTGGTATTAGGCGTGTAGACTATTCTTATTTCATGCTATTAATTTTGTCCCCTAATGTACAGTATTAAAGCGCTTGGAAGACTGAATTTTTTGAAGTTTTGTGTAATGAGAAAACAAGCACTCGGTGATTACATTAGGCAGTAACTGACAGTCTCTTTCCTATCGCGAAACTGAAGCAAGGTACAGAAAATGACGTACGTTTCTTACATGGCAGTACAGAATCAGTCTAGTCATATTTGTAGAATTGCTTATTTTCTGCCTTCTGTTTCATACAACAACCGGATGTTTGTTTAGTTTCATGTGTGATTAGGTGCTGCCTAGCCGAGACGTTAAAGGCGTGCTGCTTTGCACCCAGGAGGATGGGAGAGTTAAGATTCCCCGTGAGGAACACTCATGTTTTATGTAGAGTACTATATTTTAGGTTAATTTCTAGGGGAGAAAAGCGGCTGGTCGTAGAGCTAACCACTATCCCACAAGTGCACATCTCCAGGAGACATCATGGCTTGTTTTTCCATGTGCAATTTTTCTGCATTTCTAAAATATACATGATTTCGGGAGTGACTTGACAAGTGTGTGATAATGTCGATTTGCTATGCTCAAGTTTTATTTTATCCTGTCTGTTGTATGGATAATTGTCGACGCCTGATCTAATTGTTAGTGAATAACAGTTTCGAGGGTAGTTGAAGGGTATCCTTATGCCGTCTCATTTGATGTTGTGACGTTTAATATACATTGCTGTTTGGATCATCAGACCATAGGACCGGTTTGATGCAGCTGTCCATACCACCCTATCCTGCGCTAACTTTTTAATTTCTACTTACCTACGTCTGACATCTGCTCTGATCTGTTTGTCATATTCTGTCATATTTATGGCTTGATCTACCCCTTCCATTTTTTACCGCCTACACTTGTCTCAAACCAGCTGAACAAGTCCAGGGAGTCTTAATTGAGATGTCTATCATATATAGACTACTGAAGTCTCAAATCTTCAGTTTTAATACATATGTGTTTTACTGTGAATTGCTCCATCCTAGGTTAATTCTATATTGCAATTTTCCAAACCTAGGTCAGCCATGCCAGTCAGTAAGTGATTGTGGCACTCCACTGTCGGCATCGCTAGCACGTCATAATAGTTAAAAATAGCAAGTATCGTGCTTATCCGGCTCCGCGGTGTAGGGGGCAACGTGTCCGCCTGTCACCCGGCGGCCTCGGGTTTGATTCCCGGCCGGGTCAGGGGTTTTTAATTGTAAAATGATTAATATCTCTGGCTGGGGGACTGGGTGTTTGTGTCGTCCTTAACGTTCCTTTCCTCACATTCAACACTTACACTTCCGCCATTTAGAAAATACACTCAGGTTCCTCACATGGTGCAAGTAAGGGCAAAAGATCTTTCAAAGTAGACGCCCCGAACAAATGGCATTTAAAAATAAAGTATCGTGCTTACTGTCATGTATCATATTCTAGTTTTACGATTACTTTTCACCGGATCATTTGGCGGCGAACTTGTTTATCTTTACAGGGAAAGCTATCGGCGCGTGTTGCTAGCAGCTGTGATCAATACCCTGGGCCTCTTGTCAGGTTGGGCGTCTCCCACCAGCTTGTCGGTCAGTTAGCACCATCGATCTTGGTCTAGCGCTACCCATATATTCCCATTGATAGACATTTTCCAGGGTATTACTTGTTAATACTCCACATGAGTACACATTTTATACACACACAATGCTTGGTAGACTTTTCCTCTAGCGCACTCCGTCATTGCCATTTTTTAATCAATGAATTCACTGTGAAGTAGAGATACTTCCACTAGTGTCCATCTCGATTCTAATCACGGAACAATTATGTGGAGCACCATAAGACCTTGTCACTGTAGCAGACCTTGACTCTATTAAAATAATTTGATCTTTTCTATTGAATGAGCATTGTATGGCAGACGTTTAGGTTTATATTATTCTTAAAAAAGAAATGTTTATATTAACATTTCGAATTATAATTAAGATCATTTTTTCTAGTATATACTTTTAGTATGGTTTTGTTCGTCGTTTATTGTAAAAATATGGAATTAGGTTATTTCAAAATGTCAAGTAAGCCACTCTTCTGGGTATATTTTATCTCTATCTCGGCATAAATCATGACGGATGTCAGCGCTGCAAGTTCCTCAGTCCCACTTTACGTTCATTCACCTCTACGTGACATTTTATAGCGTAATCCAACGAGAATGAACTGAAGCTCCACAGTGCCGCTATGCTGTGTTGGTGTGTGGTAGGTTTAATTTCCCCTTGTCTTCCAGTTACCTGGGATCGGCACTATTGCGTGAATTGAGCCATATTGACGATCGGATGACTTTCCTGACTCCAACCCTATGCGGAGGGGTGTATTCACTATTGCGTGTTTCTGTAGTGGTTGGTAGTGTGATTGATGTATGCACATGACCGGGCCGTGAATCGAACCCGGGGCCTTCAGGAGCGCTCACCATTCAGCGAAGAAACGGGACTCATTTTCACTGGTATTGCATCTGAAAATTGCTGTGATCGGTTTTCTCATGCTTTAGAATTCCAGAATTGAGAAACTTTCTAACTAATTACATTAAATTATTTCTACATGCCGACTTGCAATTTCGATAAGGTCTGCATATCAGCACCGACTTGAAGCTGAAAGAGGTCGTTAACATTACAGTGGGAGTGTTCATTCAAGGTCTGGCTTGTATCACTGCTGGCGGCTGTATACGGCCAGAATTCTAAGTAATGAGGCCCTGCTATGGGTTGTCAGAGCAACATGCTGCCGATATATTGAGTTTCCCTTCTCTGTAACTTTACTGAAAAGACAAGGAAAGTTTTCTATCATGGGAAAGTAGCAGGTGAAGCTTTGAGTAAGATTCAGGATTCTGTTCAGAAATGTTCATAGTGTCTTAGAGAGGGAAGATATATTTGTTAAACACAAACAGGCTATTCCCAATTACAGATGGCCAGAGCTCACCTCTCGAATGGGATTAATAAGAAAGCTGATGACCATGGTAATTTGCTAAACAGTAGGCTCCCTTCGTAGGGCTCCTGAGCAATGTTGCCAGATAATCTGTAATGTTGGAATACCTTCCGATTTTTATACATGTATCAGAATAATTATTAAAATAATGTAATGGTCCGCCTTTCAATACTACAGGGTCTTCTTAATGGCTTGCTCCGTGTGTCAGGGGAACACGCACGGAAGGCGATAGCCGGGTGACTCATTTGCCGAGAAACATATTGTTCTGAGTGGTGCTGCGGAGCCAGCTAAAGACCCTGTAATATGCAATGAATTATTTCATATTATAGTATTCAAAGGTGGACCATTACGACATTAAATTAATAATTGTTATTGTAATTACAATTCAATACGGATCAGAACCATGAAGTTTATATCCCATGTATCAGAATGTACGAAGTAGATGGAATCTTCTGATTTCTTCCTTCCTCGCGTAGACAAGCTACTTGACCGAAGTATTTTACACGACTGCACATCCTCCGACCTCCCTTCAGCTGCTTTTTGTTTAAAGGGAATGTGGCGTGATGCCGATAATACCTCGAGAAAAAGTTCGTTAACGCGCCATTACTACCGGACGCTGTGACAGCCGACTGAGGGCATATCGTATGACCTACCACGATTCCTAGGTACAATGTAGGTACGATCTTTCTACGTATGGCGAAAAACCACGTATGTGGGTCGGGAATAATAGAGGATGGGGTGAACCTGGATGTTAAACCCCCTTTTTAAAACGGCAATCATAATCGCCCGAAAGAGGGAGGATCTTCAAATGAATGACTGAAAGATATTCCATTCTACCACGCTACGATCATTTATTTTTTCGTAAAATAATAAAAATACATTTCTGGACAACTTCAGAAATATATTTTTGATCTGAGAACATTGCTCCCGAGCTTAATTCTGCCCTAGTTGAAAAAAAAATGAATACGTTAAGGAAACAGATTCCAGAGGAGGGCGTGGTTTGACGTACGAAGTTGTAATTTTACAAGGTGATTATTCTCTTATGTCGGTGTGAAATATACCTCAGAATGTCATTATTATTGGTTTTACGTCCCAAAGAAAAATTGTACGATTCTTGGAGTCGTGATGCCGCAGTTATTACCATGCCGGTACATCTGCAGGCACATGGCGACTTAATTGAGCCGTCAGTAGCACCAGAATGAGTCAGGATCGAACTTGTCAACTTGGGCTCAGAAAATCAGTGCCTTTTAATCATCTGAGCCACTGACTCAACATGGCTTCAAAATGTTTATCCCCTCAGGAGGTTCACGGAAAATCGAACTTCGTCTTTCCATAAAACTTTCTCACACACTTACCATGAAGGTTGGTCTCCATGTCCTAGGTGTTAAAATATTATTTTAGAATCATTCTACCCCTAAAACAAAACATTCATTCCTCCATTACTGTCGACGTACGAAGTCAAAATGTCACAGGTTGGTTGCATATACGCCCCAGATGTTGCATAACATAGGGTTTAAAACATTCCAATTGTATGGGGTTCAAATGAGTGTTAGATCTGAAAAGTAATTCCTCCATAACTGTTTGACGTATGAACTGGGGGTGTATTTAATTAGCTAGCTGATAGTAAACTCTCCAAATTTTAAACTGTCACTTTAAAACTGCACAAAAATCTATATCTTGCTAGTACTGTATAAGAGAAAACTGAAAAACTTGAATCAATACACCTATAGTACGCATACCTTTTCTTGAGCCCCACTTCCCGTTCGGCCCTATGGAACTCAGGGCTCAAGAATATACATGGTTGGTAAACAAAAATGTATACCTAAATGTGAAGCCTAAATTTGGTAAAAATAGAATCAAAAGTGGAGAAGTTAAAAATTAGTCATAACTCCCCTTTTTACTTGCTGGAATGAATTTGGACTTATTTACAGAAAGAGTGGAATCTGTACAAAATTAATGGATTATATTAATTTAGTGTTGTAATAAACAGGGACAAGGAACTTGACATCTGCTTTGATAATGACTTGCACCACTCTAATTTTCAAGGGGAAAATTATGTATGGATTAAATATTTCAGAATTCAGTTCACTGTTAATATACATTTTTATATTTCTTTTTTGTATTGAACACTAGCAACGTAATGTTAGAATCACCTACTTCTAACACTTTTCAAAGACCTGTGGGGTCGCGAGTTCAAAGTGGCGCAAATGTTGTTGTGGCCCTGTTTTACGGCCGGGTGCCCTTTCTGTTGCAAAAACCTATATGGACGAATGTAATAACCATTAAGAGTTTCTGTGGTGGTAGTGTAGTGTCCTTTGAATATGAAGAGGAAAGTGCTGAAACAAACACCTGGTCCCCTAGCTAGGAGAATTAATCAGAAGTGATTAAAATCTCTGACCTGGCAGGGAATCTGACGTGGGACCCTCTGATGAACCAACGGCCTCAACACTGACCAGTCAAGGAGTTGGAAAATACTAGGTTCACTGTAATGTTCTGAATTATGGCAGTTCATGACTAATCATTTATCATGGCGAGGATCATTGTTAGTTTTGCCATCTTCAGCCCTAGTAGTCGCTTGCATGTTCCCCATTCCAGTAAATGTAATTTATAATCCTATTATGAGATGACTGTTTTGCCCTGCCTGAGTGGGATTCATTCATTGATTAGTCATTCCTGTTGCCAGAAATTATTTTCTGATGAATACGTTGTTTAGACAGCCGTTTTAAATATAGCTGAAAATTCCAGCTTGTGTGTTGGGAAAACATTTCAAAGTTGTGTTGGGAATTCACAATTTATGTTCTTAAGTATGTTATCCTATAGAATGTGCTTTATATTAGACTAGTTTTTGGAATTTAATGACTTTTCAAAATGCCATGGTTCCAGATTTTCAATGGGGGTATTTTTATTAGAAAAGGCTGGGCTTGATGACTTGCCGAAGTGCTTATCCTGTGCTATCAGAAGAAAAAAACCTGTTAAACAGCTTCACATTACATGAATTGGGGTAGTATGCATAGTTAACAATTGAATTGGCAGCAGCAAAGATTCCAGAATTGAAACAAAACTCCCAAATATGCATTTCTCCTTTAGCATCAAATGTTCTAGCAGGTCTCTTGGAAATTTACTTCAGTCTTGTATTACCACTGAATATATTCTTACCGGGGGAGTTGGCCGTGCGGTTAGGAGTGCGTAGCTATGAGCTTGCGTCTGGGAGCTAATGGGTTCAAACCCCACTGTCGGCAGCCCTGAAGATGGTTTACGGTGGATTCCCGTTTTCACACCAGCATATGCTGGTGCTTTACCTTAATTAAGGTCACAGCCGATTTCTTCCCATTCCTAGGCCTTTCCCATCCCATCGTCGCCATAAGACCTATCTGTGTCGGTGCAACGTAAAACAAATGGCAAAAAAATGCTTTTGAATCCTAAGTCTCAGGTTAAATTGTGTACAAAGGAGCAGTCCTTTATGGACAATAGGCTGATTTCTTTATTTATCAAATGATCAGTTGTTTTTCTTTCTTTAACATATTGCTATTTGATTTTTAAAGGGTCCTGGAAAATGTCACATAGGTGCCCATGCAAATAATATTGTATCAGTGGGTCAGACATTCAGGAAAAAACTTTCTCTTTTACATGTTAGTCTGGAAATTGTGTTGTAAAGGTAGTTTGTTACACATTTTAATTTAACATCTTAAATTCATAAGTTTTACATCTTAATATGCAAGAGTGCTGGAAAATAGAGCAATTATACCTTGGCCATCATGAATAAATATTTTCCAGTTGCTATTGTAAGAAATGGGCAGTGTAATGTTGTTGGGGAGTATTTTCTCTCTCATGGTATGTAATTTCTACAATTGGTAATTCTCCTTTGTTTCTTTCTAGTTCTGGGAGATCATCTCTGATGAGCATGGAATCGACCCAACTGGAGCCTACCATGGAGATTCGGACCTTCAGTTAGAACGAATAAACGTTTACTACAATGAAGCCTCTGGGGGAAAATATGTGCCTCGTGCCATTCTTGTGGATCTTGAACCTGGCACCATGGACTCTGTTCGTTCAGGACCTTTCGGCCAGATTTTCCGTCCCGATAATTTTGTTTTCGGTCAGAGCGGTGCTGGCAACAATTGGGCAAAGGGTCACTACACGGAAGGAGCAGAGTTGGTGGATTCCGTTCTGGATGTAGTGAGGAAAGAGGCCGAAAGCTGCGACTGCCTGCAAGGATTCCAACTTACACATTCACTGGGAGGTGGCACTGGATCCGGCATGGGCACACTCCTTATTTCCAAAATCCGCGAAGAATACCCTGACAGAATTATGAACACCTACTCAGTAGTACCTTCTCCCAAAGTATCAGACACTGTTGTGGAACCATACAATGCTACCCTCTCAGTCCACCAATTGGTTGAAAATACAGACGAAACATACTGTATTGATAACGAAGCTCTCTACGATATTTGCTTCAGGACCCTGAAACTCACAACCCCTACCTACGGCGACTTGAACCATCTTGTTTCTCTCACAATGTCCGGTGTTACGACGTGTCTTAGGTTCCCTGGTCAGTTGAATGCTGATCTCAGGAAGCTCGCCGTTAATATGGTTCCCTTCCCTCGACTCCACTTCTTTATGCCTGGTTTTGCTCCTCTCACATCCCGCGGCAGCCAGCAGTACCGTGCCCTCACAGTTCCTGAACTCACACAACAGATGTTTGATGCGAAGAACATGATGGCTGCCTGCGATCCACGACATGGTCGCTACCTCACAGTGGCTGCAGTTTTCAGAGGCCGTATGTCAATGAAGGAAGTTGACGAGCAGATGTTGAACATCCAGAACAAAAATAGCAGTTACTTTGTTGAATGGATTCCTAACAACGTGAAGACTGCCGTCTGCGACATCCCACCCCGAGGTCTGAAGATGTCTGCCACCTTTATTGGAAACTCCACTGCCATCCAGGAGCTGTTCAAGCGTATTTCGGAACAGTTCACTGCCATGTTCAGGCGCAAGGCTTTCTTGCATTGGTACACTGGTGAGGGCATGGACGAAATGGAGTTCACTGAAGCAGAGTCAAACATGAATGATCTTGTATCAGAATACCAACAGTATCAAGAAGCCACTGCTGACGAAGATGCAGAGTTCGATGAAGAGCAAGAAGCCGAAGTTGATGAAAACTAAACCCGAACTGACCAAATGACCTTTCTTTTCCCATCAAAATTGTAAACTCTTTTTGCACTTTTTTACGCCTTCATTTTTCTATGTATTATACTTTTGTAGAATCTCATACATTCCCAAGTACACGAAGTACTAAAAGACTGACGATTTATATTTGGCTACAGAGATTGAGATAATTTGTTTTGCTTATAATTTATTTGACTTTTGTTCTAAATTATTTTCTGTCCATGAGCTTTTCTCCAAATTGTGCCATTTCTGACTTGTGGATTGATATTAAATGGCTGCCAAATACATCTTAGTGTTAAGTTTCACGAAATTCTGTTTTACTTCCTGTTATCCTAGTTGACCACTTCCTGTTGGGAGTACCTAACCTAAAAGAAATATTCCTGTTACAAGAAAATGTTTGTAGGAGAGTTGCATTCATAAGATGTTTGGTGAGTGCATTTTCTGTGTATATGGGTTTTAAGCAATGCTTGGAGTTAGGTATGTGCATTAGAGGATTAGTGATACTAATAATTTGAAAGAAAAAATTTCTCACACCATTATTATTTATTGGCTTGTGAATTTAGCTAATTGGATAGCTTTGCGAGGCAAAATCTGCAAGTGATTTAAGACCGGCTTGAGAGCTATCCCAATAAATCTGCATTAAACAGTGTTTAAACAGGTGTCACTGTGACACACTTGCTGCGGTGAGATCCTGTCTGCTCGGAGGTCCGTGTTTAGATTCTTTCCCGAGCTAAGTTTATTTTTCTTGATTTAGTGCTCTTAAGCCACATTCAGATTCACAAAGCCCATTTGAATTTATGCACAAAGCAATCTGATTGACTAACTTCAGAAACTAATAAAAATAGCAGTGGGAGATGTACTATTTACTTTTTTCAAATTAATCAGTATGACCACCCCTCTATTGCTCATATACCCGGTTCACATTTCTGATCACTCTGTATAGGACCTGATAATTAAAATATTACATCATGTTCATGTTTTGAGTTTGTCATACTCTGGTATTTAATGTGAAGTACCAAATATACATTTTGAAAAGGGTTTAATCAGTTTCATACAATGTAATATCAGCAGGATGCGACTGGGATTCCTTGCAATTTGATAGTTCAAGTAATTTGTTGCAGTAGTGCAAGGCTATGCGACCTTGGATTTTATTGAAGTTCTACTTTTTGACACTTTAGGTAGGGTTAGGTAAAATGTAATCAGTTGCATAAATTGAAAGCTCAAGATTTCTTTTGGTGTTGTTAAAGATCATTTAGATAAACGGTGATTTAAGGTAAGAACAAAGCTGAAAATGTGGCATATCTTAAAGTTGCATGATCATTCAAAATGATTTGCACGTCTTACATTCTGGTCTTCAATATTGTAGGGTTTCAAGTATAATTTCATATTATTGGTGGTAATACAAACATTGAGATACTCTTCACCAGAAATTAAATATTCTGCAGTATGGTACCTTACATTTATAAGGAGATTGGTTGGTAATTTTGAATGTTACATTTGAATTGCTGAAATGAAATTATTTCAAGAATATTGACCAATTTTGTGGAATAGTATTAGTAAATCTGAATACTACTGTTTTTAGGTGATTGATACAAATATTACTGTACTGCTAACTTGCTCTAATGTTTTGGTTCTTTTTTAAGTGAGGTGGAATAGAGATAATGCCTGGAAATAGTGCCCAAGTTTCAATTCTAAGTTCTAAGTAAATGCTTCTTGCTGATCACTTGCACCAATTCCCTAAGTTTGAAATGTAAATAGTCTTGCATTGTGGAGCCATGAATTGTAGAGTGCAAGAAGCTGGTAGTTTATATACGCCGGGCTGAGTGGCTCAGACAGTTAAGGCACTAGCCTTCTAACTCCAACTTGGCAGGTTCGATCCTGGCTTAGTCTGGTGGTATTTGAAGGTGCTCAAATACGGCAGCCCCGTGTCGGTAGATTTACTGGCATGTAAAAGAACTGAGGGACTAAATTCCGGCACCTCGGCGTCTCCGAAGACCTTAAAAGGTAGTTAGTGGGACGTAAAGCAAATTATTATTAGGTAGTTCATATCTTGATCTGTGGAATGTTAGACCACTATTTCAATAGGGGTCTCTACATGGAATTGCTGAAAGATATTTAAGTTGGTCATTGGGATTTTGTTCTAGTCCGACTTGTTGGCTGAATGGTCAGTGTACTGGGCTTCGGTTCAGAGGGTCCCGGGTTCGATGGCGGGTCAGGGATTTTAATCGTGTTTAATTCTTCTGGCTCAGTGGCTGGGTTTTTTATTCCAACACTTTCGTCTTCATATCCAAACACATTACACTACCAACCACCACATACACACAATAGTGATTACGTCCTTCCATATAATGTTGGCGTCAGGAAGAGCATCCTGCCAAATCCACATGTGCGACACAGTTCGCACCTGCAACCCTACAGGTGTGGGGAAAAGCAGGATTGTAATTTTGTTCCAAGGACATTCTCTTTTGAATTTGTAAACTTGTTTCAAATAGCCTAATTGAGTGTAACATCAGTTTATGTAAAGTGGTTTACATTCTGTTCTTGGTCCACATTGGAAGATTCATAAAGAACGCTAGCAGAAATGGACCTTTCATTATACATATTAGCATTCTATAGCCAGTGGCATACATCTTCTAACAGGTGCAGACTCAACTCCCGTTTAAAGGCTGTCTGTGAGTGGTTAGGGTAGATTGTTTGGTGCATTGCAAGATTTGAGACTCGTTAAAAATAATAGATATTTAGAGTATGCTGGCAATCTTTAGCTATGTAAATAATCTCTCAAATAAGAGAAGTTCAGTGGCATAGTGTATTAATTTCTTTCAAGAATCGAAATGAGAAAAAATAATGTATTGACTCTGAATTATTCAAGGCATTGAGGTTATAGTCGCGAAGGATTCTTTTTTTGCCTCACTGTTTTATCTCTTAACCGTATATTTACGAATTGTTGCTGGAGATAAATTATGGTTCGGACGCGTAGTAATAGTAATAAACTTTGGTTTTACGTCCTTCCACTTTTCGTCTTAAGACCTTGCACATAAGATGAAAATTTAACTTTCGACTTGTTAGATGATAAATCGGATAGGGTATGGCAGCTGTCTGGTGATTTTTCGAGCAGTTACGCTTCCAGTCCTATTCTTCAGTTTCGAATTTTAGGTGCTGTTGTACAGTTGCTAAAGTGAGGCCTTGGTATTGCGCAAATTTCCTGCCACGTACGCTCTTCTGGGAAACATTTAAACCTATAGATAGTTATATATGGATATCTGCAGGGTTCTTACTCTGGTACGAAGATTCTAACCAGAGTAAGGTATTTCAGTAGTTCTGCTCTCACGGTGCTGACATGGATTTAAGGAGTTTGGTGGGGGCCTTGTGTTCACAGCTTGTTATAAGCTAGATTTTATTTGAATATTAAGTTAGTTTTTTTGAGTCCACGACTTGTTTAGCCCGGATATTGGCATGGAACGAGTTTTGGAAGCTGTATTGTGTTCGAAAATTTGCCAGGTTCACGTATATTTCTACCTGGATTTGAAGGCTGCCTCGAGGACCACTCAGCGTACGTGAGAAAAATTGAGTAGCTATATGACCGACACACGGCCGCCGCGCCGTCTAGGGTGAGCGAGGTCCCTTGCTAAATGCTGTTGCACCGTGGGGTTGGTTAATTATACACGAGTCATTTTAGGAAGAAATTACTGGACAGCCATGCAACGTGTAAATTCGTAAGAATATTCGAAATATTACTCCCATGAAAATCTGTCATTGCTTGCGAAAACATTTCTGCTACCGACCTCGCCTTCCCCTTAAATTGTCTGTATCCGGTACTTTACATAGAGGTAATGATTATAAACCATGTAAATGGACTGTAGTTATCAGTTTTGACAAAACTAGAAATATAACTATCAATAATGGAAATTACAGATTCTCCTCCGTAATGACCTAACAGAGTAGCTTCGGCTGTACAGCTATGCATTCGGGAGGCGGTGGGCTGCACTCACTGTCGGCCAAATGGTTTTTAGGCTTTCCATTCTTAACGCGAATGCCGGGTCAGCATTGTTGCCAACTTAGCGGATTTTCCGCTAAATTTGGCTGAATTAGAAGACTGTCGGCGGAGAAATGTCATTTAGCGGATTTTTTGGCGGAATTCTAGAATTATTATAGTAGAATTTAGTGTTTTATCTATTTTACGCTTTTTTTTAATTCGGACCCCAGTCTCGCAGAGCTATTCCGTAATTCTTGTCTGGAACTAGCAGTCACTTGAGGAAAATGTTATTCGGATTTGATGTTATGCGATCATGGTATCATAAATGTGTAATGCGTGGGGAAAGGAATCTCTTAGTTGACGAATGACGACAGATAATGAAACTGTGTGAGAGTAGCATATTTTTGTCGTGAAGGAAGACCGTTTAATGGACTGGCCTGTACTGGGTGTGGCCCTTGAGGTAGGGGATTCACCTAGTTTGCATCCGGCACTAAAACGCCTATAAGTTTTAGCTAGCAGGCAGAGGGCTAATCCCAGTAAAACTCGCAGATCAGGTGAATGCCGAGATTTACTAATTATTATTATTATTACTGCTCATTATTTTAGGTCGAATTTCTTGGCGGAATTTTAGTGGTATTTAGCGGATCTTGAAAATATAATTTGGCAACACTGCGGGTCAGTTCCTGCTATAGGCCACGGCCCCTCCTACAGATCACTGCAACGCATCTCTTGGCCTGAGACAGGATTCATCTCTGGGAGGCCGACCATACCCAAAGTCGAGGTGTATTGTCTATAGAATTATACCTGTCTCTTTCCTAAAACTAGACTTACAAATAGGTGTTAGATATACTTCGGTGTACGAAAAGTCTACAACGACAATCTCTAGCGTTTACTAAACCACACAATAACTACATCCTACGATGAAGTTCGGTATCTGATATATAAATAGATCGTGGTTCTTCAAATCATACGTATAGAAATCTTCAATGCTGTTAACTGCCATTCAGTGTTAAGCCTTCAAATGTATGTCAATGAACTCTACACCTCAGATCCTCTATTTGCCACTAGCTCCATGGCTTCTGTTTCACACCTCTTACGTTTAAATCATCTAACTACCTTGACTTCTCTTACTCTCCTTGGGCAGTCTGTTATTTCCGGATAACCTATTCTCTTTAAGGTGTTTCGCAAACCTCGAGCTTTTAGAAGAGTAAACTTGTTTTACGGGCAATCAAGAACCAGAGAGGGGTCACTTCATTTCGAAATCTAATGTTCATTGGGTGGGATTTGAACCGCGGTGTCTTCGTAATCGTTTATCTGTGCTCTTGAATGAAATTGTTTTAGTTTTTAATGTATTAAAGGTTATTATAGCCAATTATTTACACGGAAAGTGAATGTCGTATTCAAAGAAAATCCCAAAACGGGATAACTGGAGCAAGCTCTGAATACGGAGCTGTGGAGGATGGTTGATGTTAGAACTAACCCCTAAGGGATATTATGTCCGGCAACGCGTCCGCCTGTCACCCGGTGGCCCTGGGTTAGATTCCCGGCCGGGTCAGGGGTTTTTAATTGTGATTAATATCTGGGGACTGGGCTTTTGTGTCGTCCTTAACGTTCCTTTCCTATCATTCCACACTACACTTCCGCAATTACAATTACACGCAGGTTCATATATGGTGCAAGTAGTGGCAAAAGATCTACATAGGTCGACAGCACGAACAAATATCATTAAGAAAGGGGGTATTATTACCATTCTTGCATCGTCATAATATGGACAATAATCAATGGGTGTATTGTCATTAAAGGATTTTTTTTTCTCTGTGCCTACTTTGGTTTTCTATGTGGGTTTTTATTGAATAATTTAAGTCCCTTGCTTGTGTTGACCTGCATGGATGTATCGTTGAGTGCGGCATGCGCGATGCTAATATTGTTTCTGAAGTTTAGCATAGGATACTTTTCCAACGCGAGACATTATTGATAGTCTTCAAATGATGACCGATACAGTGTTCTTCCACGTCCTTCAATATAATGTGGCTATGTCGGGGTCAGTGGCGTATGCTGGGATCAAGACGTGGCCTACCACTAGACTTAAGTTACCTCTTTTCGGTAGTTGGTTTAGTGAACGTGAAGCTTTCAGGATTTTGAGCTGCAGCCAATAGCCAACGGAGAAGCCTGCTATGTTGCCAAGGCTGCTTCACAAGCTACTGCCCTGGCCTCCGCCCTCCGCCACTGCCAATACTCAACACCTGATCAGTGGAGAGGGTAGCCTAAGGTTTAGCAAATTAAAGTCTGGCTTGTGGCTACATGGATAGAATGCTTGCCTTTGGTCCGATAGCCCCGGGTCAGTTTTCAGAATTAATTCCCCTGGTTCGGGGACTGGGTGTTCATGAGGCCGTCGCCATTCATTTTATCCTCATTAGGTCACCATCAAGCCTATACAGATGCCATGCACCATTATTTTTATAATTATTATTACCGTATATTAAATAAATAATTTTACAGCGGTTGTACCCATCGTTCACTAGTTAATTAGCTTCTTCGGGAGATTAGTGGAGTGGTGGTGTCCGACCCATGATCACGGGTTCGATTCCAACCGACACAAGGGAACACTAAACCTGAAAGAATGCATTTCATTTTAGCAGATGTACCTATAAAAAGAAAACTATTACTCCTATAACAGCAGCCATGCAGTATCTTCCTACAAGGATGTAGAAGTAAACGGAAGCGAAATACCAACGCTCTGTTATCTATACAATAGGGAACATGCATGATCCGGGGTTTTAATTAAAAATATGCTAATCTGATTCAAAATTGCATGCAGAATTCAAAAATGTGATCATAATGTACAAATAATAACTCCAAACATGATAAAAATCTACGAAAATGTCACGTCACGCAAGTACGCGATCTCATTGGCCTGACGTCATCGTACAGGTTGACTGAATTAGCAGACGAAATAACACATAGTGTGCTGTGAGAAGCACGATACACTTCGCGTATTTCTACTTTACGTTAGTGTCTAGTATGGTTAAATTCGAGGTCTATACATTGGATAATAATCTGAGTGGTATATTTTAGACTTAAAATGAATCCTGCGCAGACAGTGAGGCAGAAAACTTATAAATGGTGTAGAGTTCCGATGTGCAATAGCACATCGCATACCATACCAAATTGCTTATAAACGTTCGAAAGACGCTAAAACTAGGGAGAAATGGATTTTGGCGAGCTGGAGAAATGCTGGTGATATATCGGAAAAGTCTACAGTTTATTTTTTTGAAGATTTTAACGTAAGATGAATTTGTTTGAATTTTCAAATCACTTTTCCATGTCCGCTGTTCTAGTGGTAAAACTTTAAATTTTAATGTATGATGCTTTATTTAAATGCTTCAATTACATCTTGGAATATGAAAGTAATAAACACCGGGCGAGTTGGCCGTGCGTGTAGAGGCGCGCGGCTGTGAGCTTGCATCCGGGAGATAGTAGGTTCGAATCCCACTATCGGCAGCCCTGAAGATGGTTTTCCGTGGTTTCCCATTTTCACGCCAGGCAAATGCTGGGGCTGTACCTTAATTAAGGCCACGGCCGCTTCCTTCCAACTCCTAGGCCTTTCCTATCCCATCGTCGCCATAAGACCTATCTGTGTCGATGCGACGTAAAGCCCGTAGCAAAAAAAAAGTAATAAACAGTGCATTAAATAATGCTGATTATTAAAGTATTCTCCAAACCTAACCTATGTTTTGTGTGATCCATGTCAAGATAATAAATCAAAGGGGTTATGAACCATTTTGACAGCTCTAATTCTACCAATATATCTTGGTTTCCTTCTTTCTTTCTTTTTAATCAGTTTATCCTTCAGGGTTGGTTTTCTCTCCGACTCAGCGAGGGATTTCACCTCTACCACTTCAAGGGCAGTGTCCTGGAACGTGAGACTTTGAGTATGGTGATGAAACTGGTGAGGAGGGCCATTACCTCGCCCAGGCGGCCTCACCTGTTATGCTCAACAGGGGCCTTGTTGGAGGATGGGAGGATCGGAAGGGATAGACAAGGAAGAGGGAAGGAAACGGCCGTGGCCTTAGGTGCCTGGAGGAGAAGTAGGAAAATACGAAAAACCACTTCGAGGATGGCTGAGGTGGGATTCGAAACCCTTCTACTCAGTTGACCTCCCGAGGCTGAGTAGACCCCGTTCCAGCCCTCGTACTATTTGTTTTCAACTTTCATGGCAGAGCCGGGAATCGAAACCGGGCCTCCGGGAGTGGCACACATTAACCACTACACCACAGAAGCGGACTAGTACTATAATGCTACCTATATGTTTATGTTAGTGCTGAAATCCGATTTCTTACTTTACTAATGCTGAAAGCCCGAAAATGTAATGTTATTCTTTAATAGGGGAATCAGTCTAGAAGGAAATGTTGAAAGTGATGTGATATCTATCCAGGTTCGTTGTTATCCTAATACTATGGGTTACAGTACATTGCACGTATATAAAAGACGCCACTTACAAACTTGCTTGTTATCCGCGAATTTCTGCGGCCACAAAAGTCACTATTTTTCAAGAATGATGACATTTTCGCATGATAGATTGTCTGATTGTGCTGTTTTGAACCTTTCTTCTGTCATTTTGAAGTTATTCGCGATCATGAATAATAAACAATCGGCTTTTAGCAACGGCTGATGCACAACGGCTGGTAGAGCTCCATGCGGTACTGGATCGTGACGTCACAGCGCGCCGCTTACGTCAGAGGCCGTTTCACTCGCCTTGCGGAAAGGCACTATTAAATATTTTTTTAATGGTAGAAAACAAGGCAACATACCACAATGTAATACGTTTACGTACTATTTCATTGGTGTACTTTTCAAAAAAATATTTTTGAAAATGATGCATATTCCCAATTGCACACAGGTGAAAATAGTGATGTAAGTGTTTAAAATATTATCCAACTTAGCCTAAGTTTTAGGTTATACAAGCCAAGTCAATAAACCGAAGGGTAAAAATACCGCGCGAGTTGGCCGTGCGGTTAGGAGCGCGCAGCTGTGAGCTCGCATCCGGGAGATAGTGGGTTTTGAACCCCACTGCCGGCAGCCCTGAAGATGGTTTTCCGTGGTTTCCCATTTTCACACCAGGCAAATGCTGAGGCTGTACCTAAGGCCACGGCCGCTTTGTTCCCATTCCTAGGCCTTCCCTGTCCCATCGTCGCCATAAGACCTATATGTGACGGTATGACGTAAAGCAAAAAAAAAAAAAAGGTAAAAGTCACAGCACCCAAAGACATTCCTGTATTGAGCAACTAAAATGTCACCAGGACACTTTTCTTTCCTGATATGCTCAGCTTGTTAAAAGCCAAATGTAATTAGGGTTACTGGCTTCACGCCCCGCTAACTACTTCTACGATTTTCGGAGACGCCGATGTGCAGGAATTTAGTCCTGCAGGAGTTATTTTACGTGCCAGTAAATCTACCGACACGAGGCTGACGTATTTGAGCACCTTCAACTACCATCGGACTGAACCAGGATCGAACCTGCCAAGTTGGGGTCAGAAGGCCAGCACCTCAACAGTCTGAACCACTCAGCCCGACTTGTGAAAACTAGATGAAGTCATATTTATCTTTATCTTGTTTAACTTTTTCCCTCCACAAAGATATTTAATTCTCCTTCATGGGCCCCGGAAGTGGGTAGGCCAGTTGTCCCAACCATAAATATATATTTTTTTGGGGAATGATAGATTATAGCCCTATAGTACTATGATCTTTCTTTCTTTCCTTCTTTCTTTCTTTCTTAATCAGTTTATCCTTCAGGGTTGGTTTTCTCTCGGACTCAGCGAGGGATTTAACCTCTACCACTTAAAGGGCAGTGTCCTGGAACGTGAGACTTTGAGTATGGTGAGGAGGGCCATTACCTCGCCCAGGCGGCCCAACCTGTTATGCTCAACAGGGGCCTTGTTGGAGGATGGGAGGATCGGAGGGGAAAGACAAGGAAGAGGGAAGGAAACGGCCGTGGCCTTAGGTGCCTGGAGGAGAAGTAGGAAAATACGAAAAACCACTTCGAGGATGGCTGAGGTGGGATTCGAAACCCTTCTACTCAGTTGACCTCCCGAGGCTGAGTAGACCCCGTTCCAGCCCTCGTACTATTTGTTTTCAACTTTCATGGCAGAGCCGGGCCTCCGGGAGAGGCACACATTAACCACTACACCACAGAAGCGGACTAGTACTATAATGCTACCTATATGTTTATGTCAGTGCTGAAATCCGATTTCTTACTTTACTAATGCTGAAAGCCCGAAAATGTAATGTTATTCTTTAATAGGGGAATCAGTCTAGAAGGAAATGTTGAAAGTGATGTGATATCTATCCAGGTTCGTTGTTATCCTAATACTATGGGTTACAGTACATTGCACGTATATAAAAGACGCCACTTACAAACTTGCTTTTTATCCGCGAATTTCTGCGGCCACAAAAGTCACTATTTTTCAAGAATGATGACATTTTCGCATGATAGATTGTCTGATTGTGCTGTTTTGAACCTTTCTTCTGTCATTTTGAAGTTATTCGCGATCATGAATAATAAACAATCGGCTTTTAGCAACGGCTGATGCACAACGGCTGGTAGAGCTCCATGCGGTACTGGATCGTGACGTCACAGCGCGCCGCTTACGTCAGAGGCCGTTTCACTCGCCTTGCGGAAAGGCACTATTAAATATTTTTTTAATGGTAGAAAACAAGGCAACTTACCACAATGTAATACGTTTACGTACTATTTCATTGGTGTACTTTTCAAAAAAAATATTTTTGAAAATGATGCATGTTCCCAATTAAGTCAAAGTATGAGGTGAGGAAGTATATACAACGAGTAACGCATGGTTGATACCAGTGGCGATCTGGCGGAACGAAGCCTAAAAGCACAGCTATCACCCCAGTCCCAGCACCAAATACAATACGCGACACTTCCGGATTTAGCCTTGTTAAAATGGGAGACAAGTCGCAAGTGCCGCTCCTAGTGGCTTGACCTGAGAATTCGCGCTAAATTCAAATATCAATGGAGATGTATATACGGAAATGGATAAATAAATTACGTCTAGAAAGAGTGTTGCTAAGATATTAACTTCAAACTTGCTAAAGCAATTCTGTATAAATGAATGAAGAATTACTTAACAGGTTATTATTTAAAGACTGAAATTAGACATATAATCAAGATGTGAAATGGACTGTTGTGAAAGGGTTTGATCTTTCATTTATGCATCACTTTTTTAGCTTTAGAATTCCTGCCTGAACGTTCACGGCTAGATTTTTCTTTTCTCTCATTTAAAAGCATTGCATCATCATATTAAAACACTTGTCAACAAAAATATCGGCACATGATTCAATGAATTTGCATTTAAGAGCTGGACAATTTTCCTTTTAATTTGAAGCCTACTAACAGAAAGAAAATCTATAAATTTAGCCTCAAAAACATTCAAACTTACCCTGTTAGCAATACTTGCCATAATGCCATTACATTAGGGTAAAGCAAATTCGCATCATCATATTGTTTCAACAAAATATGTACAGTTCTTGAATCACCCATATTTTCTTCAGTGCTTGACAACGCATTGCGCTTGTCACGAGGGAAACGGAAGGAAGACCGCGCTTTCTTCTCTACTCCATAGTTATTGCAGCCACACAGCACATACCTTTCCCCTCATGTTGAGAGGAGATATCAAGGAATGACATACGCAACTATTTAATTATGTCAACTCACTGAAAACGCATAAATAACACCAAAAACTTCACACACACACAAATGCACGCGCTCTTATGACAGAATCAGTAGTTCTCAGGTCAATCCGCTAGAGAGAGCTCTAAGAGCTGTCCCTCGATATCTCGCTGAGTGTCGCGTATTGTCTCTACTGTATTTGCAGCACCTATTGGACATACTCCAGTCCTGATTGGGTCGAGGGGAGAGGGACGAGAGTCTGGGCTGCAATATCAGTCTCCAATGCCTTGTTCTTAGAAATACGTGCAACGTTTTTTCTCACTGCTTTCAAGTTTTGTAAATGGAACAATGTGTCAGATGCTTACATTATAATGTGCTTTAGACTTCATTCTCAATTGAGGTTTGGGCTTCACCGATAGCCTTGGTAGCCCTCGGTATACGCCACTGGTCGGGGTCATAGTCGTGTAGAGTGCGTAACTTGCAGGAATGACCAATAGAAAAAACGGAAACCCAGTGCGATGCTGCGTAGTTCGGGTCGCGGCATTCGAGAGACTGTTAAGTTCGAATTCCACAGTCAAATGCGCTGAAATGTTTTACGTGGTTTTCAGGTTTCACTGAGCAACTTGAGGCCAGGACTGCTTCATTTCCAACCTTTCTTCTAATTGTATTCCAGAAAACATGGGTAGAAATACACGTCATTGTGTTACGTTTGGCTGAATGGAAACAATATTAAATCATGAAGTATAATAAATAGTCACAATGTGACGAAAAATGAGCTGGTAAATTTACAATTAGGAAGTATAACGTTTTAAAGTATTAGTTTGTGTAATACGTTACATAGTTTTCCTCGAATTAGTTCAGAATATACCGGGCGAGTTGGCCGTGCGATTAGGGGCGCGCAGCTGTGAGCTTGCATCCGGCAGATGGTGGGTTCAAACGCCACTGTCGGCAGCCCTGAAGATGGTTTTCCGTGGTTTCCCATTTTCACATCAGGCAAATGCTGGGGCTGTACCTTAATTAAGGCCACGGCCGCTTCCTTCCCGCTCCTAGCCCGTTCCTATCCCATCGTCGTCATAAAACCTGTGTCGGTGCGACACAAGGCAATTTTTTTTTTTTTTTTAAGTTCAGAACATCTCGTTCAGTTTCCGCTCTAGGTCCATTTCAACTTCGAATTGAGGTTATTTATATTTTCTACAAGTTTTCCCAACCACTTGGGGCGAGAGAAGAGGCTAGGTACAGTATATTGTTTTCAGAAATGTATCAATTTTAAAATGTCAAAGCGTAGAGAATATTAACTAATAACATGAGAAGTCGGCTGATACGAAGATACGAGCAATAAGGCTCACATTCCTCCTTATGAAATGAATGTGATCTAAGAGCCTTTATACAAGAGCGTTGTCGACCACAAAAAGTGGTTCATATGTGGTCGGTTTGCCGTTACCTTATACTGCAATGGGAAGAATATTTTCCCTTTTCAGACAGAACGCTTTCTGGACCACATGTGAACCACTGTCGCCAGGTGTAGCCGATTTCGTCCATTGACGGCAGCCCAACAACATGACACGGTCATGTCAGCGACATCGTGACAAGTTCCCACTGGCTGTTATGAGTCGATATGGCCTTCCTCGTCACAGTATCTGTCCTTGAAGTAATTGGTGCAATTTTCTGTAGTAGCTCAATGAAAGAATTTTTAGACATTCTCAAGAACGGGAAAAGCTTATCTGGATGATTGAAAAGTTCGTGATATAAAAAATGAAACTGCCTAGCCGCAAAATGTACTCATACCGACCTGCAGAGTGGGCGGGCCAGCGACAAAGAAGCGTATTTTTGCAGTCGATAACGACAGGAAAACGCTCGTGTGTAAGTCCATAAATTTACTGTAATCGATATGGGCTTCTTTCCGTTAATAAATCAGGCATGATGATTTTATGGACTAAGTAGCGAAGAAAGTAGCCTAGGGAACCCGGCTGGGAACATTCCGCCACATTTCCCAATAAATCTTACGAGTAGAAGAACAAGCAAGAGTCGAATGTAATCACTAATCAGGAATGGACAGCATTCAAGGACTATTAGCCCACAATTCATCATCCACCGAATTCTTCGTTGTCAAAGTGTAACGATAGCAGGATATTCATAGCGAATCTCTTCTCCCTGATATTAATCGCACTTTCCTAGGGTTGGCGCTTCGTGTGGACATATCCCTGTTTTTTAACAAGATGCCCTTCCTGATCTCAACCCTACTGTATGTAGAGGGATGTATTCACTATTGTATGTTTCTGCTGTGGGCGGAGTCCTCTGAACTACGCTGACCATTCAGCCAAGGAGCCGGGCTTGCATGAAGACATTAACCAGTTGTTATTCGTTTGCAGGATTTACTCTAGGTAATAAACATCATTCTTAAGAACAATTTTCAGTCATTAGCAGCTTCAGAATTGCATATCAACGCTCCCTGCTTCAGAAGATAGAAATATACCTTATCTGGATGGTCACCCATGGCATATCTAAACTTGCGCTCCTTGCCCAACTGGGGATTGAAGTCTCAATTCCAAACACACTGTCAAATTGAGTCCAGAGATTGGCCTATTGATAACAAGAGTTGGATTCTGGATTTTTTTTTTCCCTTGAGTTTGTTAAACTCGGGTAGGATAGCCTATCCAATTTTCTTTTCAAATGAACAAGTAACAGCCTTCCTTCCATTTCCAGCTTCAAATATTGTCATTCTAAATATCATGGCCAAGAAAACTGCAATAATTTACTGTGATTTAATAAATGGAAGTAACAAGGTACTTTGTTGGACTTCACTACCCAAAATTCAATCAAAAAGGCCGAGAACCCCATATGTGTACAAATATTATCCTTATTTTCTTCATCACCGGGTGAGTTGGCCGTGCGGTTAGGGGCGCGCAGCTGTGAGCTTGCATTCGGGAGATAAGATAGTGGGTTCAAGCCCCACTGTCGGCAGCCCTGAAGATGGTTTTCCGTGGTTTCCCATTTTCATACCAGGCTGTACCTTAATTAAGGCCATGGTCGCCTCCTTCCCACGCCTAGCCCTTTCCTACCCTATCTTCGCCATAAGACCTATCTGTGTCGGAGCGACGTAAAACAAATTGTAAAAAAAATCTTCATCGAACTTTGGGATGATGAACAGATGGGATTATTTGTTTTAGGAAATTACTTTAACCTCACTTAGAGTGAGGAATCGGGGTGACGACCTCGATATTTGTCTCTTTAAAGGGACAGGGACCTGAAAAGTAATTCAAAAGTCAGATTTTGGGTTTCTTCCTTTTCGAATGGAGTATGATTTTCTGATTCAAAAATGCATAATATGTTTATGTTCCTGCAACAAAAGTATATTTGAAATGTCTAAAGATTATGGGTTCAAACCCCTCTGTCGGCAGCCCTGAATATGGTTATCTGTGGTTTCTCATTTTCACACCAGGCTGTACCTTAATTAAGGCCACGGCCGCTTCCTTCCTACTTCTAGCCCTTTCCTATCCCATTGTCGCCATAAGACCTATCTGTGTCGGTGCGACGTAAAGCAGTTTGTAAAAAAAAGTCTAAATACGGCTGCAACACTGCCACTCAGCTGTCAGCTAAAATTACATTTCCAAAAGTGAGATTTAAAACAAAAACAAAAAACCTTTAAGTAGACTTCCCTTCGAACCATGACAGCAAGAGCAATAAAACTCGGTGCACTTCTTTCATTGCCTAAGAGATACAAGTTGAAAAAACGTGTATAGTATACCTGAAATATAGGTAGTATGGCACTAACCCAATCCAACATTTTTGAGGAAATAATATTTTGGCAGCCCCTGGATACACTCATGTCTTTATCGTCGGTATTAGTGTTATCGAGGGTTGCTTGGTTCGCACGGAAAGACTTGAGTTCGATTTCCCGACAGGAATTCAAAAAATGTAGGAAACTTACGGAAAATGCATATGACCCTGAGGTTCAACCAGTTTACACACACACACAAAAAAATAGTACCAACTTGATTCCAGGGGACAAAGGCGGCCGGACATATACCTAACCTTTCTACCACACCTAGAATCGGGGTTACGGAAATGGAAGCCTTTTATCTTCCACTGCTCCAAGGGCCTTCATGGCCTGTACGGAGAAGACTTTACTTTCTTTTGCTTTTTATTAGTGTGATTAACCTTTTTTTTTACAATGGATTTACGTCGCACCAACGCAGACAGCCGTGGCGTGCGGTGAACATATTCATTACCCCAGCTCCAAAAAAGTTTTGTAAATATAAACAATCGTGGCCCCAATACACTCTCTAAAGTCAACATTACCATTTTATAAGGCTGCGTTTTTCGTGGAATGGTCTACCTGAGAAAGATCTTTCAAGAATATTTTCAACCACACGCTCGCACATACTTCCAAATTGATACCCACGGCAGTGACGACACCATCATAACTTAATCTATAGGAGATTTTAAACAATGCACGTAAAGTTTCATCCGGTGACGCTTCGTGATAGTACAGTCACGGTTTTCACAAAAATGCACTGGGACAAACTATTTGTTTTTTACTGAAAAAGCCTAATCTAAACTAATCAGCAAAATTTAACTGGTATTTTACCGTCGCTGAAATTTTACAGTTTCACTGAGTGTACGTGCATCAACGACAAACGGGAGAAAATATTTGTCACGACGTATAACACACGTTATATTCATGAATGCCACAGAACTCGCGAAGCCTTCACCTATAATCCAAGAGGAACACTACAAAAATTCGCTATACATCACCATCACAGACAGCTATTCGGGCTTAACTCTTTGTTCATGCCGGGCAACCTAAATATTTTTCTGCCGCTATCGGAACACATACTCTACACTTGCCATCAATGAATTGCTCGAAGAAACTATATACATGCCGAAACCCAAGACTAAAATATATTCTTCTATATTACAATTGATTTCCTATACTGACTCTATTTTTATTAGCAAGACGATGTGCAAGTGGCTATACCGATAAGATGTTGATATTTTTCTTGCAGTCTCTAGTGTGTGGCGCAGAAGACTTCGAGTGTCAAGTATTAAAACTAACGCCCCTTAGCTAAGCTAGCTGGCCTGTCGCCGTAAATTGCTGTCAGGGGAAGGCCTATAGTTCCGCTCAGCTGTCAGAACAAGGAAGCTTCAAGTGCATCCGTCACCCAAGCGACCTTAAATTTCGCTGGGGTAGCTCTCTTTTGCATCGGCAGCTCGCTGGAGAAGCTGAACTGCGGTACTGCGAGCGGATTGTCGAGAAAGCTGTACTTGGCTTGGCTTAGATGTTCGCAATTTAATAAACATTATAAAAAGAGTTTCTAAGGAATAATTAGAAAATGTTAATACAATACAGCGCTGGGGTAGATCGTGTTCAGTGCACGCCACTGGCCAGATAGGTCTTATGCGACGAAGGGATAGGAAAGGGCTAGTAGTTGGAAGGAAGCGGCCTTGACCTTAATTAAGGTATAGCCCCGGCATTTGTCTGGTGTGAAAATGGAAAACCACGGGAAACCTTCTTCAGGACGGCCAACAATGGGGTTCGAACCAACTATCTCCCTAATACAAGCTCACAGCTGCGCGCCCCTAACCGGACGGCCAACTCGCTCGGTTGTTATTAACTTGCCCACAAACAATTATATCTCATAAATAATACCTTCAGTGAGACTTGTGGCAGAAATTTCAGTTTTTAATGTGTGTTTTCATCCCTTTTGATGAATTGAGGGAGATAGATATATTTGTAAACTACGCGTGTCCCTGTCGGCAGCCCTGAAGATGGTTTTCCGTGGTTTCCCCATTTTCACACCAGGCAAATGCTGGGGCTGTACCTTAATTACGGCCACGGCCGCTTCCTTCCAACTCCTAGCTCTTCCCTGTCCCATTGTCGCCATAAGACCTATCCGTGTCGGTGCGACGTAAAGCAAAAACAAAAAACTACGCGTGTATTTTTGTTCTAGCTGATGTTAGAAGGTGAACATGTTCCGTAGTCTTGGAACAAAAAAGATAAATATTAAATTTCCCTTTGGAAAAATCAAATTATCTTAAAACTAGAGGACCCGTGCTGCTTCGCAGCATTAGTCATGAATCGGTCAGATAACTCGTCTTGATATGCCTGTCGTAGTCATTCTGCTTTGCCTGCCCTTTTCAATAGTTTTATGAATACTTAATAAGAAGCGTGTTATTGTATGCCTCGGAATTAATCCATTATGGCGTCATCATGCCGTTTGTTTGGTAAAAATCTATCAATGTATTCGCTTTTTTTATTCTGCAGTTCTGCTTGGTATTGTGTCGTAGAAGACAATGGTATTTTTAATCGCAGTTCTTCTATATAGAATGGTTGTCTTGCGAGCCCATAGGTTAGTCTCGAAGAAGCGTTTTTTGCCTGGCAGAGAAGTCTTTTTAAGATACATGGCCTTCATACTTTGTAGTGTAGCTAGGTTATCCTGCGATATTACCAGTTAATGTATAAGGCGTATGTCATGAAGGAGTGTGTTTGTACGTAGACCTTTTTCTCTTAGCAGCATGTAGGTTATTAGGAACGCTCTGCCATCTGTTGAATACATTTGGAAGCTGGGAAAGGTTAGAGAATCAAAGAGTATCTAGCAGGGAATAGTATTCTTCCGTGATCAGATGAAGTGTATACTCTCTGGCTTGACAGGTGGTAATCAAACATGGCTGCATGCAATGACATTACTAAAGGATGAAAATCACATGTATCAATATACTAACGAAAGTGTTAGTCGCTTAGCAACCTGTTAAGTACATATTGTATTGTTGGTTAGGGTAAGCCTTCGCCTGCAATTATTGGAGTGATCATTTAATAACTTGATTTTATGATTACTGAAAGCTGCTTGAACTTAGAGACCTATCAATGTCTCTTGATTCACCGGCAGGTAAGTCCGGAGAGAATAAAACTAAAATTAAGCAAATTGGTCCAGTAGAACGGACGGACGGATTTGCCAAAGCTGTTTTTAGTAAACTCTTTTTATAGATGTGTGATGCGATGTTACCCAGCAACCGTGAAGGCTGTGATGTGATGGATGGCCATGACATACAGATCCATGGCTTGTGCACCTCTCTATTTACTGTTGCAAGGTAAGACCTATTTCGTTACACAATTTTTCGAATGAACCCCAGCACTATGACATATTTATTTATTTTCCCTTAACATAGGCCCTTGCGGAAATTTTACTGCGTTCAAAAGCAAACTTAGATGCGACAATATTGACTTTTCTGAATTTCTATGGAATATGCAATTTATCATATTTTCGAAGTGTGGCTAAGGGAATAGTATATTAACCATATTTATGATATCATACATCATATGGTTTACATACCTACATCTGCCTACATGAAACATAGGTAGTCATATTGTTGCATGACTTCACAGATAAATAGCAAAATGTCAAAGTAGGTACTGAATACAAAAGCACGGTACAGACGATTTAAAGTAATTAAATCTCTCATGTATACCTCCAAAATTATATCATGGCACCAGCAAGTCTTGAAGAAATACTGATCATCTGACACATATTCAGAAGAGTTCCATTTTTATTTCATTTTTTTAAACACAGAATTCAGTGCATGCATGCATGCATGTCTTTCTTAATCCGTTTACCCTCTAGGGTATAATAAGGATAATTGGTACCGACTCAAAGCAAAAGATTCAACTGCAAGACACATTTTAAAATTAAAACCTCTCATTTTCACACCAGGCAAATGCTGGGGTTGTAACTTAAAGCAAATTGTAACATAATATTAATAATAATTTAAAACCTATATCTGCTTCTTAGAAGTGTTTCTAAAAGGTTGCCATACGCTAGTTTTAGATTATCAAACTAGCGCAGGTAAGTTTTTCGAGTAGTAGATTTTCGCATCATTCGTTATCAACGATTTGCCTTTTCCTTCTACCATTCTCCCCAAACCCTGGTGCAGTGACGGATACAAACCGTGTTGCACATATAGATTTGGCCCCTGTTTTAAAGTCTTGGCGCCATCTTTTTCTAGTAATAATGTTATTTGCTTTACGTCCCACTAACTACTTTTACGGTTTCCGGAGACGCCAAGGTGCCGGAATGTAGTCCCGCAGGAGTTCTTTTACGTGCCAGCTAATCTACCGACAGGAAGGTGACGAATTTGAGCACCTTCAAATACCGGACTGAGCCAGGATCGAACTTGCCAAGTTGCGGTCAGAAGACCAGCGCCTCAACTGTCTGAGCCTCTCTCTCTCTCTTTCTTTTTCTCATACCTTCATTTTTCGAAGTGCTGGACTTGTTCATGTTTTCCTCTGATTAATGTTAAGAGAACCCCCTATGGGTGGGGGATGCAGACGAAGGGATGATTGTATTAGGACCATGAAACTACTTGTGATTAGTACCACCACGCGGGGAACACCATGGGTCGCTTTTACTTGCGCGTAGTGCCACTATGTTAGGTTCCAAATAGGTTTGTGATTAGTAGCACGCAGGAGCACCGAGCGGTCAGCCCACCACTTAGAGTGCACTGTCGGCTATTTTTTTAATTTTTTTTGCTAGGGGCTTTACGTCGCACCGACACAGATAGGTCTTATGGCGACGATGGGATAGGAAAGGCCTAGGAGTTGGAAGGAAGCGGCCGTGGCCTTAATTAAGGTACAGCCCCAGCATTTGCCTGGTGTGAAAATGGGGAAACCACGGAAAACCATTTTCAGGGCTGCCGATAGTGGGATTCGAACCTACTATCTCCCGGATGCAAGCTCACAGCCGCGCGCCTCTACGCGCACGGCCAACTCGCCCGGTACTGTCGGCTTTTACAGTACCTGTGATTAGTACCACTATATGAGCGACACCAGGATTCTGGCTTGCCTATGATTAGTATCCACTATATGAGGAATACCACGGGATAATACGAGTCCCTGTGGTTAGTACACTTATGTGATGAACACCATAGGTTTGCGTTGCCTGTAAATGGCGCCGCAATGTGCGAAACACCATTGGTCTGTATTCCATGTGCGAATTTCATTACCTGCGAGTAGTACCATAATGTGTGTGGAACACCGCGAGTCTACGCTGCTTTTGTTTAGTACCGCACCATGACAAATACCATGGTTCTACTTTCCTAGCGATAAGTACCATTATGAGGGGCCGATGACTTGGATTTTGGACCCCTTTAGACTGCAAGCATCATCGATTCAGTATTGTGCTTTAGAAACAGTCCCTTGGTCAGTAACACTATTGTTTCACGTCAGTTTCTGTGAATTGCGGGTCGGATCCACTGATTGATGCGACGTAGGCCTAAAGCGAATTGAAAAAAAAAATGAAAACCTATAACTGCTTATTAGAAATGTTTCTAAAAGGTATAGTATCTCAAATCGGCCCCTGAAATACTCTGACAATGTACGTATGCCGAGTTCACCTTGAACGTGCACATGGGTCTTGAATGGGCGTCGACCCTATTTGGCAAACGAGACTCGCTCGGTTTCAATGCTTTCTTTGGCTATGCACATTGCTTGGCTCGAATTAATGCATAGTAGTCCGCCTCGGTGGTGTAGCGGTTAGCGGGATTAGCTGCAATTTCCGGAGGCCCGGGTTCGATTCCTGGCTCTGCCACGAAATTTGAAAAGTGGTACGAGGGCTGGTATAGGGTCCACTCAGCCTCGGGAGGTCAACTGGATAGAGGAGGGTTCGATTCCCACCTCAGCAATCCTCGAAGTCCGTGGTTTCCCGCTTCTTCTCCCCCTTCCGATCTTTCTATCCCCCGTTCACAAGGCCCCTGTTGAGCATAGCAGGTGAGACCGCCTGGGTGAGGTACTGGTCCTCCTCGCGAGTTGTATCCCCACCCAAAGTCTCCCGCTCCAGGACACTACGCTTGAGGCGGTAGAGGTGGGATCCCTCTCTGAGTCCGAGGGAAAACCAGCCCTGGAGGGTATACGGATTATGAAAGAAAGAAAGAATCAATAGTAACTCTTCGGATGGCCCTAATGTATTTCACTTCACAGATGTTTGGGAAGGTGAACAAGAAGAAACTCACACTAAATGGCCGAGTATTAATCTTTTACACGGCAACATCGTACACTATACTTCGTTCTAAACCCTCGGGAGGCCGACAATCGACCGCAGATCCACAGAGGGGTTTTACCTTGGGCATCCTCAATTTTTTCCTTTTACATCCCTTCGGTTAATATTGAAATAAGTGAAATTGGAGCATTTCGGCTTTCTGATATTGAACTAGCAGCGTTACAAATTACATTGGGTCAGATCAAGTATTGACGCGTAAACTTTTTTTTTTTTAAGTTCCTTCTACAATTTCACTCCTGGGTACACTCTGTGGTGTAGTAGTTAGTGTGATTAGCGGCCACATCTTGAGGCCTGGGTTCGATTCCACGAAATTTGAAAAGTGGTACGAGGGCTGGAGCCTCGGAAGGTCAACTGAATAGGGAATTTCGATTCCAAACCTCAACCATCTTTGGTTTTCTGTGATTTCCCACTTCTCCTCCAGGCAAATGCTGGGTTGGTACCTAACTCAAGGTCACGGCCGCTTCCTTCTCTCGTTTTTGTCTATCCCTTCCAATCTTCCCATCCCCCACAAGATCCGTGTTCAGCATAGCAGGTGAAGCCGACTGGGCGAGGCGAGGTACTCGTCCTCCTTCCCAGTTGTATACCCGACCCAAAGTCTCACGCCTTTGCGGCGGTAGAGGTGGGATCGCTCGCTGAGTCCGAGGAAAAAACCTAGGGCGGTAAACAGATTAAGAAGAAGAACAACTCGGGTACACCTGTAGTCTGAAACTTAAAACCACGTTTTGAAAGTGTTTTTTTAAAAAAAATACAAAACGACGGAAATAGATTTATAGCGGTGAATGTATTAAAAGGAGATTTTAAATGTTTTAAAAGGAGATTTTTTTGCGGGACATGCCCGAGATAAGGCAGCCACACAGCTATTGAGTGGGTTTAGTGACTTTCCGGTGGGTTGGCTGTATTGCGTGACGTAGCTACTCTCCCCGGCTAACCAATCAGATTCCAACTAGGGCGTAGCTAATGATTGCTTGAAAAATTAGTAAGGCAGGTTCCAATGCAAAACAGTTCACTTGGTCTGCGAAAAGCGTGTGGAGTAGTTGATTGTTTGAGAGCGCGAACGAACTTACGAGATGAGGGAAATTGTACACATTCAGGCTGGTCAATGCGGAAACCAAATTGGAGCAAAGGTGAGAAAGATTTGTATTGTGTTGTATGTCGTTTGAGTGCTTTTGAACTAACATAACAATAATCCTAACCGGTGTTTCTTCTCGAAATGGGAAAGACTTGGTGACTTTGTGTCTAATACTTTTTTCTTTTCAAAATACTCTTATGCATGTCGGCAGGATATCTTCATTGCTGGGACTATAGACGCCCAGATCATGTTGATATTTGTTTTTCGATGCGTATTATTTCCGGTAATAGGGAAATAAATGAAAATTTGAACATACTTGTTTTAAACAGCTAATGAACAGTTATCAATTTAAAAATGTCCATTTTGGGTAACTGTTTTTTGGGCTCAAGGCCTCAACATATTTCTTTTGTAACTCTTCCCTTCATCTTTGTGCCTCTGATTTACTTTTTTACATATAGAGCAGTAGCCTTGATGCTTTCTGTAGTTGATAATCTTGCATGCGTTTGGATGTTTTGTTTTCGATTATGTATGATATCGACTAAATGTTTGTGGTAGCTTCGACATGTCCTCCCGTGATCTGTCTGTTTTATTGCAATGGCTTATTTCTACGTTCATTGCTTTTGTGTTGATTTAGTACGTTACTAATTTTAGCGTGGAGTAGCCTATATAAGAAGTTGGATGTTACTTTAAGGCGTGAATTTAGTGCGTACATTTTAATCTGGTTCTGCGTTTTTGTGGTAAAAATATTTGTTTTATTAAGCACAGTGTTTCGGTGCTTAATGGTTTTGACATTTTCACTCGGTTGAATTCATACGATTCAGTAGAATAAGTGAAGGTTTGAGGAGCATATTGTAGAAATGTGATACGGTACTATCGTCATTATCCGTGTTATCACACCCGCCGATAGATGTTCGTAAGGACCTCGATTGCGTGCAAGATAAATTTCAATCTGTTTTAAACGTCCTGACTGCGGGCGGCAGCTTGTCTTGGGCATAGTTCAACTTCGCCGATTTTCTGACACTTAGGACTATGTATAATGAATGTTTGCCTATTTGACATTCTTAGGTATGGTTAAAAATGCAGTGTCATCTGCATGTCCAAATTAGTCTAGGACATTTATCAAAAAGTCAGTATGTATACCTGTATTAGAAAATTGCATTTGTCAAGTTAAAATACGTGTACCGGTACGCATATTAGAACAGGGCATATTCATACCCTAGTCTATATATTATATAAATTCTAGCTTGCTTGTAATAAGAAACTCTCTTCAGGATATGCAATCGTGAGATAATTCCTAGTCTGTATTTTAAAATTAATTCCTCTGTACTGTACGCTTTTTGCAGACTGGTTTAGATTTGTACGTACCTGTAATATTCATTGTCTGCGTTTGAACGATGGCATCACAAAGTTTTGTGTGTGTGCGTGCATTGTTAACGTTGAGTCCAAAACCGTTGTTGAACGTTTCACAAGCTTTCGTAGGTCTTTTCGCTATGTCCGAATCCGACATTACTGGCGTAAACTGATTCAGAATAAATAAATAAATACGCTCCAAAACTTGTAACACCGAGCTCGATAGCTGCAGTCGCTTAACTACGGCGAGTATTCAGTAATTGGGAGATAGTGGGTTCGAGCCCCACTGTCGGCTGCCCTGAAGATGGTTTTCCGTGGTTTCCCACTTTCACTCCAGGCAAATGTCGGGGCTGTACCTTAATTAAGGCTACAGTCGCTTCCTTCCAATTCCTAGGCCTTTCCTATCCCATCGTCGCCGTAAGACATATCTGTATCGATGCGACGTAAAGCAAATAGAAAAAAAACAAAACAAAACTTGTAACATTCCGATTGCTGAGTTTTATGTTAATTACAGTAGGCCTAGTGGCATTAATTCTGGACACTTTTTAGTGATTCATGGAAAATTGTATTCAGGAGTTTTAGTTGAAATATACATTGTAATTTACTGCAAATTTTCAGGAAACGTGCCCTAATGTCCGCTGTTTGAAAATTTAAGTTAAACTATAGAAAATTAATTCAATATTTAATAAAATAAACAAAATACTCATAACACAACGATTTCAGAAAATTACAAATTATTAGGTACAAATGTTATTACAAAGTTTCTCAGTATTTCGTGGGATATCCTTTAGGTTTAATCACTGCCTCGATTCTGTGCGGCATCGAGTCTACCAAATCTGAGATCTTCTGGTATGATCACTCTGAATCATGAATTGGCGTTGGCTTCTAGCAGCTCCCTCTTGTTACTGAGATTTCGTCGTGAAACCAAAATTTTCAGCCTTGCTCACAAGTTCTCAATTGGGTTGAGGTCGGGACTGTTGTCAGGCCAAGGAAGCACACTGTGATGGTCAGCAAACCATTGCTTATTGATTCTAGTGCTGTGGCATGGCGCATTTGTCTTGTTGAAAGATGCACTGATGGTTGTTACTTTGAAACAAATCACGGATAGAGGGCAGCAATTTTAACACAATGACTTCTTCTTGGTTCTTTTTTGGCGTTAATGTTGCCCTGTAACACTTGCAGACGTCCAATTCCATGTCTTGTCATGCAGCCCCACACCATGACACTGATGGGATGCTTCATAGTGGCAGTGGTGCACTTAGGGTAACAAGTCTTCGCCTGGTCGACGACGAACGAACTTTAATCCACCGCTTCCAAAGATGCTCATCTTGGGCTCGTCACACCAAATGACTCTAGTCCAGTCTTCTTTTGTCCAATTTTTGTGTGCTAAAACCCATTTCAAACGTTTCTGCCTCTGCATTTTGTTCAGATAAGGCTTCTCTCTTGGAGTCCTCGCTCTCAAACCATTTTCACGAAGTTTGTCTGACCGTTCGATCTGAAACTTCAACCCCTGAAGTCTTCAAGATGACATTTATATATTTTGCGGTACGCCGACGATCTTGTAGAGAAAGACGGCAGATTCTACGACAGTCTTGATCAGTCAATATTGGTATTCTGCCAGTTCTTGGAGCAGTTTTGGTTGATCCAGTTTCTTCATACTGCTTGCGAACTTTCCTCACACCCAACTTCGTAGCGCCTCCACCAAACCTTTTTCCTATTTCTTCGTAAGTATAACCTTCACGGAGTGTTGTTGCTTTACTCCTTTTACTCGGTGACCAATCAGCACGTTTCGGCACAAGAGACATTGTTTTCAATACTGTATTCCGTCTCGACTCAGCTCACTTTAAAGAAATCTTACACTTCAACAAGAGCAATGTTTTGCTGACTATTACTGTTACAACAGTGATCATAATGCTTTTTTCTCACTGGATAAAGCAATAATAATAATACGGTTTCATTGTCTGATTTGTCGGGACAAAAATGACAAACTTGTTTTACAGGTGCAAAAGCATGTAAAATAGTGGAGTTTTTTATCGTTGTCAGTTATATCTATTTATTTTTAATAAAAATACAACGAAAAATGATAAATATTTAGTATACATATCATAAACAAAAGATAGAAGCATAATTTATTGATTTAGTGTACCACAACTTGTATACATTTCGTGATTTTATAATGTTTGAACATTTCAATAAAGTGTACAGAATTAATGTCACTACTGTACATCTGCCAAGGCATTTCCTTCTTCCTCGACAGAAAGCAAACCTAAACCGAACATACAGTACAATGCTTGACCAATATCAGTAGGTAGAGTTTAATTTATATTCAGAAGATAGCTCTGAATTTTGAATTTTTCTCTCCCCGAGCCTGTGTCAAATGAAATCTACAAACTAGGCCTATTGTAGATGATGACGGCTACACCTGACTCACTGCTTTATGTATGGCTACTTGAGAATCAGCCACATATGTTGATGGTTCAAACTTAATATTATCACAGGCATCAAGGATTTTAGTAAATACTTTCTCGTACGCGACCTGTTCGGCAATAAGCAGAAAGCAAAACTCCCTTCAGGCAAGCAGCTGAATGTTGAAAACACCCTAGGGATATAAGCTACGAATTTTAGATCAATACATTTAATAAATGCCTTTGCTGGCAGGACCTAGTGTTTATAGTGGACTATGTCTTCTGGTATAGGCTAGAGCAATTTTGTTACTTTCATAAATCTGTCTGTCTTATCCTTGGCTTTGACAATATGAAAGTGGCTGAGGTATGAGCGATGCTAGTAATGCCAATCCTTATTCAGCCAGTCCCTGCTATGAATGGTGTGAAAATGTTGCTCATAGGGTCGGTTGGTGTATGCATTTCAGTGGGCTTGGCAGACTGATATGTAATAGCAACTCTGACTCGGTGAGGAAAGCAACGGGAAACTACCTCACTCCTCATTTCCCTAGTACGCCTCTTCAGTGATGCCTAGGCCATCTATGACAGCTGATGGCAGACCTGTTGAGGATACCACCAGCGGAATCTCTGACGGACTGAACATACATACATACATACATTTAATAAAATGACAATATTCTTCATGAAATTAAAATCCACAGCGTGTTTCGTCATTCGACCGGGTCAGGAATGGAATTAATGAAGCCTCCAACTAGCGGCGAGGATAGGAATTGTACCGGCTGCTGAAGCCTGTAGCACTCCTCTGGGGCAATGATTAATGCTGTGGCTTGGTTCTAAAAGGGCCAATGTCAAAAAAACTGTTTTTGAACTATGAGCATTTGAAGTTTTGCTTATAGTATTCCAATTATATTTTTCAACAACTAACTTTAAATAACTTTATACTTTCTTTGTGGAAGTCGCCTTATTAAATTCAAATCTGCCTGCAGAAAGTTTTTCCTGGTAACATAAAACTGAGTTGTGTGAGTCATTGTGTGTATGTTGTGTGAATGGGTTTTCTTCATTTATTATTATTATTATTATTAGTAGTAGTAGTAGTAGTAGTAGTAGTAGTAATTATCACATTAATTGCTGTACTGATATGTAGGCCTAACTTACCGGTAGTCTTAGAATTATTTGTCTGTAGTATTATTTCTTTTTAGAATTTCTATGTCTTACTTTTATGTTTACATTTTTAAATTCTGTTTATAGTGGTTAAGTGTAAAAGAGGGCCGTGAGCCCTAACTTCGCCACAAATGTAAGTCAGGAATAAATAAATAAATGCTAATATTTTCTATCGTATTCTTTTTTTTTTTTTGCTAGTTGCTTTACGTCGCACCGACTCAGATAGGTCTTATGGCGACGATGGTACAGGAAATGGCTAGGAGTGAGAAGGAATCGGCCGTGGCCTTAATTAAAGTACAGCCCCAGCATTTGCCTGGTGTGAAAATGGGAAACCACGGAAAACCATTTTCAGGGCTGCCGATAGTGGGGTTCGAACCTACTATCTCCCGAATACTGGACACTGGCCGCAATTAAGCGACTGCACTATCGTATTCTTTAAAAATTGACAGTCTCTAATCTTTATTGGTAATCTTAACATTACTAGCAAGGGCTTATTTAATTAAACGTTAACTGTTCGTTTAGTACTTAACAGAGAGATTGGCCCTTTTAACATGTTGCAAGCCAGGGTAAAACGCGTTTGTATAAGTTAATATCTCAATTTCGATAAAAAATGACATTGGCCCTTTTAGAACCAAGCCACAGGGGATGAAATGATATAGAGTGTTGCTGGAATGAAATATGACAGGGAAAACCGGAGTCCCCGGAGAAAAACCTGCCCCGCCTCCGCTTTGTCCAGAGCAAATCTCGCTTGGAGAGACCGGGGTTTGAACCACGGAACCCAGCGGCGAGAGGCCGGCGTGCTGCCGCCTGAGTCACGGAGGCTCTTATATTCTTCATATACACCTAAAAATTACAATCCTTTTCTTAATAATCATTATCCGGTCGATTAGATTAGCAGTTTGCCTTTTTCTACCCCTACAAGCGCTAATGTGAGTCAATGTAGAGTTTCACTTAAGCCCTTATAACTACATTCGGTGTGGAGATTTTTCAAAAAATCAAAAACGCTTGAGGGTAGTGAACCAAGGAGCACATTACAGAAATAATTATATAAATGTTAATTTGGCTAGGATTTAAATGAGAGAAAACGAGTAAAGAAACAAGTGATTTTAGGCCGTTTTTCTGGAACTGCATTTAGGACGGAAGTATTTTTCGTATTTTTTTTTAGTTTGATAGAGCTGTCCAAGACTCACATTTTGAAGTCTTTTCAGGCCATTTCGACCTTCAGCTTTCGGCACAATTGAGGAAATTGCTTTATTTTACGATTTTCGCAAATTTGTCTGCTAAGAAATGTTATCAACATTACACTTGGCATTTCCTGCGTGAGGAAAGCAACGGGAAACTACCTCACCTCCTCATTTCCCTAGTACGCCTCTTTAGTGACACATCGGCCATCTATGACAATAGTGGACCTGTTGAGGATCCAACTAGCCTTCGGGCTGAATATTCAACATACATTTCTTGCAAAGCTCTGAACTTTGTCTAACATTTTCGGTAATAGCAGCAAAATTTACCTTCTAGCGCCATAAATACATTTCCTATCGATAGTAACGTCTGTATTTGAAATGTCAACTATTTCACAGACAACGAATGACTTAACATTATTTACTAATAGTACAGCTACACCTGTTACATGACGACCGCAAGCATTTGACGTATTTTGGGGTACACCTGCTCGCGCGCAATTGACCTGTTTAAAGTTTAGTCGCTCGCGTGCAGTAAGACAAAATAATATTGATTTTTCCCGCAGTCGATACCCACCTTTCGTCAGAGAGGAAATGACCAGGCGACACAATGTCCTTCCTTGGAAATGGCGGAAGGGGAAAGGCAGCATGTTGAGTTACCGGTCCAAAATGACAGCCTTCACATATTTTACTGAATAATTTTTTTTCTGCGGGAAAGGAATTGAAAATGTCGAATTTGCTTGCTAATATAAGTAGGCCGGGCTGAGTGGCTCAGACGGTTGAGGCGCCGGCCTTCCGGCACCTCAGCGTCTCCGAAAACCGCGAAAGTACTTAGTTTGACGTAAAGCTATTATTATTATTATTATTATTATTATTATTATTATTATTATTATTATATCTAGAATTGTTTCACTTTATGATTTATAAAAGTACAAAGTATTTCTTGGTTGGTTTCATGTATGATTAAGTGCTGCATAGCAGAGGCTTTAAAGGCATGTTCATTTCACCCGGCTGAACGGAGGTTCAATTCTCCGCGAGGAACTCGAAGAGAGCTGACCATTATCCCACAAATGCCGTGGTTAACGGATAATGGAAACCCTACCACTCCAAGAGCCGTCATGGTTTATGGAAATTGTATTTTATCCATGTGCAGTATGTTGGGCTTCTTAAAAATATAACGCACGGTACAGTTTTGACAGCAAGTTAGCAGGCATGTGTGATGTAGGTTTGCTGTACTTCAGTTTTGTATCCTGTCTGGTGTCTGAATACTGTCGATGTCTGATCTACGTTCTAGTGAATGGCAATTGAGCTTTTGTCTTTACGAAACAAGAAAGAGGATATTTTAAATACATCTTCGTGCCATATCTACAGTGTATTATTGTGACTTACATACGTTGTTATTGTTTGAGTCATCAGTTTACAGACTAGTTTGATACACCTCCACATGCCACTCTATCCTGTGTTAACCTTCATTATTTCCACATAACCACTGAAATCCCACAGCCTGTTTCCAGTCATTCGACCGGGTCAGGAATGAAATGAATGAAACCCCCATCTAGCGGCGAGGATAGGAAATGTGCCGGCTGCAGTAGCTTGTCGCACTCCTCTGGGGCAATGATAAATGACTGACAGATTAAATCCAATGTTAATGGAAAGTGTTGCTGGAATGAAAGATAACAGGGAAAACCGGAGTACCCGGAGGAAAACCTGTCTTGCCTCCGCTTTGTCCAGCACAAATTTCACGTGGAGTGACCGGGATTTGAACCGCGGTATCCAGCGGTGAGGCCGGCGCGCTGCCGCCTGAGCCTCCACGTAACCACTACGTCTACTCAAATATATTTGTCATATTCATTCATAATCTACCCCACCGTTCTTACCACCTACACTTCCTTCAAAAACCAAAGGAACAAGTCCTGGGTGCCGCCAAATCGTACTCTTTTCACACAGATTTATAAAAATGCATATTGATTGAAGCCTGTAAACTTCAATATTAATGCATTCCTGTTTTGCTGTGAATTGATCCAAGCATAGTTTTTTTTTTTTTTAAGTATTACAATTTTCTGAACACCCCTCGTCATCAGCCATGCCAATCGGTAACTCTGATTGCGACATTCCATTCCTTACGGCATCTTGACCACTACGTAATCGTTAAAATATGAAATCTACTAGTTTCTGACTGTACTGTAGCATATTCTACTTTTAAGATTACTCTTAATTCTGCCCGGAAATCTTTTCGACCAGTGTACACCCGACAAAAAGGAAGAAAGTGGATAGTAAAGGAAACGACTTCAGACGAGGCCGTGGCGGCTAACACGCCTGACATACACTGTGTCTGTAGATGTTCATTTGTTTGAAATAGCTTTTACTAGGTTACCAGGTTACGCGCCCGAAATCTGTTTTAGGGTCATTTCGGTTGCAGAATGTTTTGCTGGCGGGGTTTCGTATTACGGGTTGGGCAGTAGATTGTGACCCTAAGCAAGACTTACTCGCCTTCCGATACTCACTTTCTTCGTTCGCACGCGTATCTGGATTCGACGTATACGGTACAGTATAGTTTGTAATCATGTAACGAGAGCTAACTTCCTTTTGTCCTGCCGGATTGGGGTCTGTTCATTGATATTAGTCATTTTTTGTTATCATTTCTGTTGCGATGAATGGCAATATTTAGGAAGGCTGTTTTTTTTTAATTTAGATGAAAATTCAATCTTGGAATAGACCGTTCAAATGACATACGACCGACGTCTTGCCACTGTTCACTCTATGCTATCAATTTATCTACCATTCAATGAATCTAGTTGTAGGCCTACTCCTCATAAGCAGGAAAGTACACAGCCCTATTGATATCTTGGCGCGCCGTATTTCTTCTATGATGGTTATTTTTATGTGCGAGAAAGAAACATATTCCAGGAACTACAGTGTAGTTTGTAATTATGTAACAAGAGGTAACTTCCATCTGTCCTGCCAGGAGTGAGGACTGTTCATTGAGTCATTCTTGTTGCCAACATTTCTGTTGCAATGAATACAATATTTAGGAAGGTTGTGTTTTTTAATTTAGATGAACATTCTATTTTGTATGTATTTGTTAGAAAAACATTTCAAATTTATGCAGGGAATTTACAATTAACCTTTTCTTTACTACTGTTACTCCGTAGAATTCTCTTTATACACAGTTCAAAAAAGTTAGGCGAACATGTTTTGTAACGTCTGGTACGTGAACGTTAATTTGGCAGATGGGTTCCAGTGGTCGTACAGCGTACCTTGAGACCTTAGCTACTCAGAGTATGTCAAATCGGTTTCCATCTGTAGGCGTAGCCGTGCATTAAACTGTCAGGTGAACCCTCAAAACAAAGTGAATAGCGGTGCGTCAGTGTGTCGTTGTGAGGTACAGACTACTGCGGTCATTTGATCACGTTGTACGTAAACCAGCACATCCGATGAGACACCTTAACGAGGTTCAAGTCGCAAGGGCTGTCACTTTGATCCAGGAAGGACGGACTTTCGTCGTGTTGCTGTGGATCTGTCTCTCTCCGTCAATTATTCACCGCTTGTGAAATCGCTACAATGAGACAGACCCGTTCACAAGGAGGGTTGGACAAGGTCGTGGACGCATGAGAACCCCACAGGATGACCTATATCTAACCATCTGTGCGAACTGCGTCGTTCAGCAACTGCCAGAGATCTACAGCAAGACCTCAGGAGGGTCACTAGAGTCACGGTGTCTGACCAGACAGTAAGGAACAGGTTAAGAGAAGTGTCCTTATGACCCAGACGTCCTGTTCGAGTGCCCCGTTTAACGCAGCAACATCGCGCAGCTCCCCTTCTGTTTGCCCGTACCCACGTCAACTGGCACCTGCGCGAACGGAGACCTGTGTGTTCACAGACGAGTTCAGATTTCCCCTGACACAGCGTGATGGATGTCACGTGTATGGAGACGCCATGGTGAGGAGTACATGCCAGATGTTGTCCAAGAAGGTGACCGATTCGGACAAGGTTCTGTGATGTTGGGGTGGCATCAGTATTGATGGCCGTACGGATATCGGCGTCGTCCGTGGTAATCTACCACTGCGGGGTACATCGAGCAGATACATGTTACATCATGTGTTGGTTGCTGCATACAGTGTTGCCCTGAATTCGTACTCATGCACGACAATGCCAGGGCTCATGTAGCGCGCATCACCAGAGCTGTCTTGCGAGAACTGGACATTAAAGAGATGGAATGGCCATCAGTGAGTCCCGACCTTAATCCCATCGAGCATGTGTGCGATAGGCTTGACAGAAGTGTTCTTGGGCTCCCTGTTCCACCACAGACTCTCAAAGACGTCGAACAGACTCTCAATGAAAAAATGGGACCTGATACCGCAACATAACCTCCGACTTATACGGAGCATGCCACGTAGCTGTGATAAATGCTCGTGGAGGACAAACACCATGCTGAAGCCCTCCAGCAGTGATAAAAGTCCACCCTGGCGGACTATTATCTGTTTTCGCCTCTATTTGGACGCTTCCGTTTGTGTTCTGAAAATGACCGCGAATCCATCGATGTTCTTCTGTATACTTTGTGATAGTACAAATATCACACCCTTGCACTATATGTCGAAGTACAGTATCTGTGTGATATAAGTGCCGATTATGAGAATCGGCAAGTCGTGTTGATACAGTGGCAGTGAAGGGTTCTTATCTATACTGCTAATAATAAGAGTTGGCGCCTGACATTTCTTAGAGGGATGTCCGTTTACTGCCTGCCGAGGCGGGATAAAGGGAGTGGCTGTGTGGTTGCCATGGAAACGAGGGTGGGGCGACTGCGGTTGCCATGGAGATAAAACTTCAGGGCAGCTCGTCTTGCTGGGAGTTGCCAAACCTGTCACTGTCACTGATAAGAACCTGATTGTTTGTATAAGAGTGATCGCAAATGGGACGACACCGCCTGGCCAGGTAGTCTACAACAGATCACAGCGGTCAGAATGAAGGAGGGAACAAGTGAGCCGGAAGCGAGGGGTAAGAGCATGTAGAAAGGAATGCTGGAATGTGGCAACATCGTGAAATGGCACGTGCAGTGCTCCTCCCTCCAACCTTACCTGTCAGACGCCAACTTTAGATAAGTCTAGTATACATAATTATATGTACATTGTTCAACGGACTAGCTACAAATGGTGGCTTAGTTCTCGCTTTCGTTTTACCACTGTTTTCTTTGTTGTTGTAAATATGGAGTCTTCCAGCAATCTTTTGTTTGTGTATTATAAGTATAGGCGTGTTGATGAGGTGCTCATGCACGGATTTTATTAAGAATATAGTTAGATATTTTAGAATCAGTGGAGTTATTGATGAACCTAGGTGCAGTTCCTACCTATTTAGTCGTTTTCAGAAGGTTAGGTAAGGCCTGAAGCAGATGTACCAGTACGCAGCATTATGTATACGCCCTGGGAGATGAAGAAATATCATGCTCTATCTAAATTCGAGAGATCCATTCTGGTGAACTCTGGCGGCCATACTACGGACATTTCGATTAATTGTGTTTATTAATTTTATTACGTTTTTGAGTCATTTTATTTATTTATATATTTTCTAATTTACTTATTCGTGTTATTTATTTTATTGGTATTTATTTACAACCAGTTTCAACTTCAACGGTAAAGAATAAAGGTTTAGTTGGTAATATACCTGGGTGTGAGGTACTATTTTGTGGAGAATGACATAGGTTCAAAAGTACGTTCCCCTAATTTTTGGAACTGTGTATTAGACGGTCCTATTCGAAATTGAACGGTTTCAAAATTACACGTTCCCAGACTTTTCGAAAGGATTATTTATAAAGCCAAATTTTCCGCTCGGATGTTATTTTCATCAGAAAAGGTAGAACATGGGAACTTACTATGAAATGCTTATCTTGCTGTGTTATCTGAAGAAACTCCGTTATGAACAGTTTCATTGTATATGAATTGTGCTAGTACGTTTGTTATCAGTGGTGTGGCAGGAGAAAAGGTCCCTGGATTGAAACAGAAAATTACTCCAAAGATGTCCTTTTCTTTCGAAGTGCTCATTATTCTAGCAGGTTTCTTGAGAAATTTACTTGTCTTGGATCTCTTCTACTAAACATATTTTGAATCCTAACCATTCAGGACAAACTGTAAAGAAAGGAGGTTTGATCACTTATGGACAATGAATTCCTTGTATATTTTTCAAACATTAAGTTGTTCAACTTAATCTTTTACAATTGGCTTTTTACGTCGCACCGACACAGGTCTTACGGCGACGATGGGATAGGAAATGGCTAGGATTGGGAAGGAGGCGGCCGTGGCCTTAATTAAGGTACAGACCCAGCATTTGCCTGGTGTGAAAATGGGAAACCACGGAAAACCATTTTCAGGCCTGCCGACAGTGGGGTTCGAACCTACTATCTCCCGAATACTGGATACTGGCCGCACTTAAACGACTACAGCTATCGAGCTCGGTACTTAGTCTTTTATTTGTAAGATGTCTTGAAAATTACGTATGGCTCGTCATGGGTATGGCATACAGGAACCATTATTTTTCTTTAAGTTACTTGTGTATGGAAAATGGATTGTATTACAAGTTTATATTACGACAGTGGTGGGAACTGAGCAGTTACACATTTTTCAATCATCATTTTACAGTTCCAGTTTTACACAACTGTTGGCGAGTCTCTTGTTAATGATGTCTTCCAGTGTTCTTCCCTTATCTGCAATGTCTATTTACCGTATGCGACAGTATACGGTACTACCTGTGACTGTCTAGACGACGGTTGGGTGGCTCTTACCAAACCTTATAACCTAAGGGAGAACGAATGGCTATGGGCAGACGAGTTCCACCTTAGGGGGGGTTTGTTGAAGCTTTTGTGTAAGAAATGACACATAAATTCAACAGAAAGCTGCTGCCTTGTACTTGTGGCAAGGGGACTGCTAAAATTTTCTCAACGTTAGGCCTAGCAGGTCAGTTACCGAGTAACTACAATCGCTTTCACCACTTATGCAAGCTTTCGGATGGAAACATTCTTCCATGATGAATAAATATAATTTCTACTGATACTATTTTAAGATATGGGCAGTGTGTTATATTAATGTTTGGGACGACTTTCTGTCACTTATTGCATGTTATTGATGTAATATCTGCAGCAGCTAATTCTCTTCTGTTTCTTTCTAGTTCTGGGAGATCATCTCTGATGAGCATGGAATCGACCCAACTGGAGCCTACCACGGAGATTCGGACCTTCAGTTAGAACGAATAAACGTTTACTACAATGAAGCCTCTGGGGGAAAATATGTGCCTCGTGCCATTCTTGTGGATCTTGAACCTGGCACCATGGACTCTGTTCGTTCAGGACCTTTCGGCCAGATTTTCCGTCCCGATAATTTTGTTTTCGGTCAGAGCGGTGCTGGCAACAACTGGGCAAAGGGTCACTACACGGAAGGAGCAGAGTTGGTGGATTCCGTTCTGGATGTAGTCAGGAAAGAGGCCGAAAGCTGTGACTGCCTGCAGGGATTCCAGCTTACACATTCACTGGGAGGTGGCACTGGATCCGGCATGGGAACTCTCCTTATCTCCAAGATCCGCGAGGAATACCCTGACAGAATTATGAACACCTACTCAGTAGTACCTTCTCCCAAAGTATCAGACACTGTTGTGGAACCATACAACGCTACCCTCTCTGTCCACCAGTTGGTTGAAAATACAGACGAAACATACTGTATTGATAATGAAGCTCTCTACGATATTTGCTTCAGGACTCTGAAACTCACAACCCCTACCTACGGTGACTTGAACCATCTTGTTTCTCTCACAATGTCCGGTGTTACGACGTGTCTTAGGTTCCCTGGTCAGTTGAATGCTGATCTCAGGAAGCTCGCCGTTAATATGGTTCCCTTCCCTCGACTCCACTTCTTTATGCCTGGTTTTGCTCCTCTCACATCCCGCGGCAGCCAGCAGTACCGTGCCCTCACAGTTCCTGAACTCACACAACAGATGTTTGATGCGAAGAACATGATGGCTGCCTGCGATCCACGACATGGTCGCTACCTCACAGTGGCTGCAGTTTTCAGAGGCCGTATGTCAATGAAGGAAGTTGACGAGCAGATGTTGAACATCCAGAACAAAAATAGCAGTTACTTTGTTGAATGGATTCCTAACAACGTGAAGACTGCCGTCTGCGACATCCCACCCCGAGGTCTGAAGATGTCTGCCACCTTTATTGGAAACTCCACTGCCATCCAGGAGCTGTTCAAGCGTATTTCAGAACAGTTCACTGCCATGTTCAGGCGCAAGGCTTTCTTGCATTGGTACACTGGTGAGGGCATGGACGAAATGGAATTCACTGAAGCAGAGTCAAACATGAATGATCTTGTATCAGAATATCAACAGTATCAAGAAGCCACTGCTGACGAAGAAGCAGAGTTCGATGAAGAGCAGGAAGCGGAAGATGAGAACTAAATCCGAACTGACAAAATTCTTGTACCCAACAAAAAACCTTAATTTTTCTATGTATTATATTTTTTTGTAGATTTTTATTGTACATTCCAAAGTACCTAATGTACTAAAAGACTGAATATTTATATTTGGCTACAGAGAAAGGACATTAATTTATTTCGCTTGTAATTTGTGACATTTTGTTCTTCTAGATTATTTTGTCAATGAGCTTTTGTGTCCAAATAAATTATGCCATTTCTGACTTGTGGATTGACATTAAATGGCTGCCAAATACATCTTAGAGTTATGTTTAACGCAGTTCTTTCACTTCCTATTATCCTAGTCGACCACTTCCTGCTGGGATTACCTAACCTGCGAATATTGGTTCATGAAAATGTATGTAGGACAGTTGCTGAGTATTAAAGAGTTGGTGATTGAATTAACTATTTATGTCTCTGCATATGGGTTTTCAACAATACTTCAATATATGGAACCTGATAATTAAAATATTAGAATGTTCATTTTTTTTTTTAGATTGTCATACTCTTGGTATTAAAAATTAAAAGTACCAATTATAACTTTTGAAAGGTGTTTCAGTCATTAAGAACCCCTTTCATAAACATGTATTAGAACATGACTGGGATTCCTTGGAAATTAATAGTTAATGTGTCTGAGTGGCTGACGGTTGAGGCGCTGGCCTTCTGACCCCAACTTGGCAGATTCGATCCTGGCTCAGTCCGGTTTTATTTGAAGGTGCTCAAATACGTCAGCCTCGTGTCGATAAATTTACTGGCACGTAAAAGAACTACTGCGGGATTAAATTCCGGTATCTCCGAAAACCGTAAAAGTAGTTAGTGGAACGTAAAGAAAATATTAGTAGTTAATGTAATTTGTTGCAGTAAGGCCAATTAATGTTACTACCAGGTGAAGATAATACTGTAAATCATACTTTAAGTGAGGCTTGGTTTTATTGAAATTCTATTTGACAGTTCTTTAAGTTTGGCAAAGAGTGTTATTGGTGATTACCTTTTTCATAAATTGAAAGAGATTTATTTTGGTGTTGTACAAGATTTGCTGTGGAAAAAATCGTAAGGAGTGTTTGAACCCCACTGTCGGCAGCCCTGAAGATGGTCTTCCGTGGTTTCCCATTTTCACACCAGGGAAATGCTGGGGCTGTACCTTAGTGGAGATCACGGCCGCTTCCTTCCCACTACTAGATAATGATGGGCAACGCTCTCGCTCGATACTCGCGAGAATCTCGAACGATTTTCCTGTGTTGCAATCTGTACCACGTCCCAGCAACTAAGAGTATAAACTTTATAGTATACCATACGCAGTTATTGCGTGAAGTAACGTTTCATATGGAAACGTGTGAACCTATATTTTTTTTTCAAAAGCCTGGAAAAGTATTACATGTTTAGCTATGGCGCCTTTAATACCATTAACGAAAGTGAAAAGAGAATGTCATTATCTTAAACCGTTCCCGACTTACTTGAGGTGGACATCTTATCTGAATAATCCTGTATAATCTGTAAATAACTGCAGATAGGATGTATACCTACCCGGATACTAGAGGCGCGCAGTATTCGAACTTGAGACGGGGCAAGATGTGCATGGCTGCATATGAAACCACCATTACACATGAGTGGAACGTGTAATCTAAATTCTCTCGACAGGGGTAATGGGCAACGCTCTCGAGACTGATTATTCTGTGCTGCGAGCTGTGCGACGTCCCAGTAACTACGAGCGTGAGCTTGATAGTAGTGGTGGGCAGTCTGAGACGAGGTCTCGGGATTTCTCGAGACTAGCGCGGGCATTATTTCTCGCGAGAAATTTCGAAAAATCTCGAGAGCGCTGTCCCCACATTGTGCGGCGAGCAGCGTGTTGTAGACCTACAGGTAGTCGGAGCTGAAGGTTGTTTGTTCCGAATATGCGAATAGCCAACCACGGGCCTTCTCATTTTCGTAAATACGTGTCAACAAGCGACTAGGGCGTTCATTTCTAACGAGGTCTATTTTGACGCAGTATAACTTAATTATAAAGGATACGCATTCGGGCATTGTGTGCTCTGGTAGGTACACGAATGAGTGGTTTATGTACAGAACCTGACGGCTAGTGTAGGTACACGTACCTGGATACTAGGGGCGTGCATTATTCGAACTCGAGACAAGATGCGCCTTGCTGCATATGCAACCACCATTACGCATGAGTGGAATGTGCAATCTAAATTGCTTCAATTTGCTCCAATTCTTCCGACAGGCAGGTGTACATCGTTATCAGACCCCGCATTCAATAACATATGACCACTGCTTGTGTTTACCGATATTTTGGTGACGAAGGAAATAATTACTTACAATACTATAGAGTATTCGCGTCATAATTAGGTAAGTACTTCTATATATGACGGTGCAATGTGAACTGTGTCTAATTGTACGCGACAACTTGAAGACGATGTCCGAAACGCAACGTAAGTCGTGGATATCGGTTATTTTTAAGAGATGTCATATAGCACAGCCCACTGTGTTGCTTATTCAAAAGAAGTAAAATACATCGGCAGAAATACTTCTGGGATGATCCGGCACTTACAAACGCATAATATCAATGAAGGGGAATCGTCACAGAACACCACCGGCCCGGTCTGAATCACAAGAAGCTACCCTGCCGACAACGATTGTGAGGCATCCAGGTAGGTTTACATCTGGCATAACTCGTGAACAGTTTCAGATACTAGCATTCTCTATTCACTTTCGTTAATGGTAAAGAGCTCATAGTTCAACATGCAGTGCTTTCCTAGAATTTTGACAAAATTTATCGTCACACGCGTTTCCATGTGGAAACTGCTGATGATAACTATCATGTTTTGCACTCGTAGTTACTGGGACGTCGCACAGCTCGCAGCACACGAGAATCGGTCTCGAGAGCGTTGCCCATCACCCCTTCTGAAAGAATTCGAGTAAAGTCGGGCATTTTAGATTACACGTTCCACTCATGTGTAATGGGGGTTGCGTATGTAGCAAAGCATATCTTCCCCGTCTCAGGTTCGAATAATGCACGCCTCTAGTATCCAAGTAGGTGTACATCCTATCTACAGTTATTCACAAATTATGCAGGATTATTCAGCTAAGATGTCCACCCCAAGTAAGTCGGGAACGGTTTGAGATAATGACATTCTCTTTTCACTTTCGTTAATGTAATTAAGGGCACCATAGCTAAACATGTAGTACTTTTCCAGGCTTTTGACAAAATGTATTGGCTCACACGTTTTCATATGAGAACGTTATTTTACGCAATAACTGCCAATGATGTACTATCAAGTTTACAACCGTAGTTACTGGTACGTCGCACAGGTTGCGCTGCAGGAGGATCGGTCTCGAGATCTGCGACGTCAGTCTCGAGCGAGAGTGTTGCCCATCACTACTTGATCATCAGCAGTTCTTAATTGTAAACGTGTGTGCCGATAAATTTTATCAAAAGCCTGGAAAAGTACTGCATGTTGAACTATGAGCCCCTTAATACCATTGACGAAAGTGAAAACAATGTCGGTATATTAAACGGTTCAAGAGTTATTTCAGGTGGACATCTTAGCTGAATAACCCTTACATTATAGTTTTTAATAACTGTATATAGGACGTACACCTGCCTGGATACCATGCAGTTGTTGTCGGTACTGGGTAGGGTAGCTTCTTGTGATGCAGACCAAGCTGCAGGTGTTCCGTGGCAATTGGTGGTGATTATTTTTAAGAGGAAGTACAACTAGGCAACCATCCCCTATACAAGACTAATCAGAGAGAGAGAGAAAATGGAAGGAACCCGACACTTTGAAAAACCAAGGACTCAGCCAGAGGAAGACAAGGGCCACGAGTGCTGTAATACCGTCGGGGTTGGAAAAGAACAAGAGTTGACCGAGGGAGGTCGGGTAGGATAGATGAAAGAGAGGAGCCTGGCATAAGTATAAGCAATATCATGACTCCGCTGAGGGCTGCGTGGTCGCCAACCCACGCTCCCAAGTTAAGAGCCACTTTTAGTCGCCTCTTAAGACAGGCAGGGGATACCGTGGGTATTACTATACCGCCCCCACCCACGGGGGTTTCTCTGACGATTCCCCTTCTTAGATATGCGTTTTAAGCAATAGGAGCGATTGGGAATTAGAAGTGAGGGGGGGGGAAAGGTGCACAGACAAGAAAAAGTACCCGGGATTGTGGGATAATGCGACGGGGGGGTGTACATAAAAGTGAAAACAAAATCTAAAAAATGGTCAGTTTTAAAGCTCTCTGAGCGAATTTCGACAGAGGTAACGGTTTACGAACTTCAGTGTGATAATAAGTCTTTCTTGAGATTTATACAATAAAACTTTCATCAAAGGGACACTTACACACGTATTACAATTTAATAGAAGTAAGGCGTGACAATACAATTAAAATAATTTATTGACTATATACTGATGATGATGCTGGTTGTTTTAAGAGGCCTAACATCGAAGGTCATCGGCCCTGACCACATACTAAGAAGGTAACAGACACTAAGGAAACTGACGACTGCGCACGGCAAGCGGGTAAATCATACCTCAGCGTCCATAACTGTGGCAAATAAAAGACTTGCTACCCTTCCTCACAGCACATGCAAATGCAAAATCCTCACTACTTGTTGTGGTGCTATACAAATCGGTTAGCCGCGACAAACGACATTTTGTGTATATTTCCGCCAAAGCGTTTGTAATAATTTAGGAAAATAGAGTAAGAGCTGAAAAGACAACAGGGCTTGAATAAATTGCTTTAAAAAGTAATTACCCATTTCAGCCGGCTAAAATGGAATAAAAATGTAATGTTTTCTCCACAAAGTGGGGCAACAGCCTCCCCCCACTATGCCAGATGTTTTTAAGTGTCGGATCATCCCAGAAGTATTTCTGCTGACGTATTTTACTCGTTTAATAAACAACGCAGCTGGCTGTGCTATGTGGCCTCTCTTCAAAATAACGTACATCCATGACATACGTTGCCTTTCGGACATCGTCTTAAAGTTTTCTCCACAAAGTGGGGCAACAGCCTCCCCCCACTATGCCAGATGTTTTTAAGTGTCGGATCATCCCAGAAGTATTTCTGCTGACGTATTTTACTCCTTTAATAAACAACGCAGCTGGCTGTGCTATGTGGCCTCTCTTCAAAATAACGTACATCCATGACATACGTTGCCTTTCGGACATCGTCTTAAAGTTGTCGCGTACAATTAGACACAATTACGCATTGTACCTTCATATACCGAAGTACCTAGTTATGACGCGAATACTCTATGACATTGTAAGGAATTATTTCCTTCGTCACCAAAATATCGGTAAACACAAGCTGTAGTCATATGATATTGAATGAGGGATCTGATAACGATGTACACCTACCTGTCGAAAGAACTGGAGGAAACTCAAGCATTTTAGATTACATGTTCCACTCATGCGTAATGGTGTTGCATATGCAGAAAGGTGCATCTTGTCCCGCCTCCAATTCGAATAATGCACGACTCCAGTATCCAGGTAAGGGTACCTACAGTAGCCGTCAGTTTCTGTACTTAGTCTGCTCATTCATGTACCGGTACTCACTGCTGAATACAATGGCAGAATGCATATCCTTTATAATTATGTTATACTGCGTCGAAATAGACCACGGTAGAAATGAAACAAATGAACGCCCTAGCTGCTTTTTGACACGTATTGACGGCATGGAGAAGGCCCGTGGTTGGCTATTCGCATATTCGGCGCAAACAACATTAAGCTCAGGCTACCTGCAGGCCTACGATGCGGGGACAACGCTCTCGAGATCTCTCGAAATTTCTCGCGAGAATTAATGTGTTTCGAGAAATCTCGAGACCTCGCCTCAGACTGCCCATCACTACTCCTAGGCCTTTCCTGCCCCATCGTCGCCATAAGACCTATCTGTGTCGTTGCGACGTAGAGAAAATAGCAAAAAAAAAATATTTAAATCCTAAGGCAAGGACGAAGCCAAAAATGTGGCTTACTTTGAAGTTGCATGATCATTTGAAATGCTTACCCTCCAGGGTCGGTTTTTCCCTCGGACTCAGTGAGGGATCCCACCTCTACTGCCTCAAGGGCAGTGTACTGGAGTTCCAAACTCTGGGTTGGAGGATACAACTGGGGAGGATGACCGGTACCTCGCCGAGGTGGCCTCACCTGCTATGCTGAACAGGGGCCTTGCGGGGGATGGGAAGATTGGAAGGGATAGACAAGGAAGAGGGAAAGAAGCGGCCGTGGCCTTAAGTTAGGTACCATCCCATTTGCCTGGAGAAGAAGTGGTAAACCACGGAAAACCACTTCCAGGATGGCTGAGTGGACCCCGTTCCAGCCCTCGTACCACTTTTCAAATTTTTGTGGCAGAGCCGGGAATCGAACCCGGGCCTCCGGGAGGTGGCAGCTAATCACACTAACCACTACACCACAGAGGCGGACTTCTTCCATTCTGATGTTTAAAATTGTTGGTTTTTAAGTATAACATGGCGATATTACAAAACTTGGAGATACTGTACACTGGAAATGTTATAATTTACGGTACATTACATATTTGTAAGGTGATTGGTGATTTCAGTCATGGATTTCTGAGTTGTAGTGCGTTTATATCAAGAATATTGACGAATTTTGTGGAATGATGTTAGTAAATCTGAGTGCTGCTGGTTTAAGGTGATTGGTTCAAATATTAACTGCACAGCAAACATGCTCCCTAATGTTATTGATTGCCGGGCTGAGTGGCTCAGACGGTTAAGGCGCTGGCCTTCTAACCGCAACTTGGCAGGTTCGATCCTGGCTCAGTCCGGTGGTATTTGAAGGTGCTCAAATACGACAGCCTCGTGTCGGTAGATTTACTGCCACGTAAAAGAACTCCTGCGGGACTAAATTCCGGCACCTCGGCGTCTCCGAAGACCGTAAAAGTAGTTAGTGGGACGTAAAGCAAATATCATTATTATTATTAATGTTATTGATCCATTATTAAATGAGTTTAAATAGAGGAATGCAGGGCTGGAAATGAGTCCAAGAAGGAATGTCTTCAGTTTAAGCTCTTTGGGAATGCTTCTCGCTGATCACTCTCCAATTTTCGATGTTTGGAATGGTGTAAATAGTCATTGCATTGTGAAGCGGAGTTAGGTGCTATGGATTGATGAGCCATGTATTATGACCAATAACTTTTGAAGAAACTACAGATCTACATAAAATTGCTTCCATTTATGTAAAACATTTAGTTAAACATGTCCTGAAAGTTTCCTTATTTTAGGTTGAGCAGAAACTGAGAAAATGTTCCCTGAATGCAAAAAAAGTAAAATTTCAGGAAATTGAGTTTAAAGTTAAAACATTCTTGCTCCATAGTTTACATCTTCATCATCTTCACCACGTCTTCTTTAGGCACCCCTAATGGTCTGTCTTGCTTTTTTTAGCTACGTAGTTGTCAACATTATCACATGTGGGTTTGGCCTTGTTTTATGACCGGATGCCCTTCCTGAAGCCAACCCTATATGGACAGAAGTAATCACAATTGCGGGTTTCTGTGGTGGTTTATAGTGTGGTATGTATGTTTTAAAACATTTCGCTTTCCAATGTGACATCTATGCAGTGTGAGGCGTTTTGGTAGTAGTGAGAGAGATATTGTAAGTTTCCCTGTTGGCCAGCATACATTCGATGTTCGCTTGTCTGCACTTATTATTCTCTGAACTTACTGTTTGTGTACATGCATCACATGTAAGTTGTGTTTTGAAAAGTATCATTGTTCAGCTTGTAGTTAAAATGCCAAGGGCTAGTGGAAGATCATTCAAAAAGCTTTACGCGTTGTCAACATACATAAAATTTTGAAAGATAGCCATCCATGAAAGATGGCGAACAAAATGATTCCACGCCACTTCTGAGAAATATCTAAATTTAACATTGTTAGAATTGTGATAGAGCAATGTTCAATATACCGTTTTAAAGGGGAGGCTTCAGGCAATAAATATTGTTAGTAAAAATGTTTTTGAAAATTTGAACAAAAATCCGATTCTATATCCCCTTAAAGAAGTCACTCAATCTCTCAAAATATACATCGTCCCGTCTGGTATATGTGTTGGCCAATCAACCATTTTATATAGAAGATTTGAGAAGCCAACGGATGCTACCTACCACTGGAGCATGCGCTAAACTACTGTCGAACTTCAAGACAAGAAGAAGAATATCTGGAGTGACTATTTTCTGTATGATGACCTGCGAGTGGATGGACTCAAATTATGAACTCCGTCACATGCTTACACGTATGTCAGTGTACGACTTTAATTTTAAAAGTCTGCAAAGAGAAGATGTACCTTCAGCCGAACTTAGACTGCGTGTGTATACTTTGTGAGAAGCTTTGTGAAAGATACCATGTTTTAGGCTAATCTGCAGTGAACGTAAGACGTCTATGACGACATTCTATAACAATTAATGCACATTGTGCGATATTCTCATTATTATTATCCCAGCTCTTATACAGAAGTTCTCGGTTGGCATACACACCTGTTTTCTTATAAAACACCTTCACATTCAAGGTACTCGACACTTCGAAACAGGCATTCCTTGACGAGATATCGTCAAATCTACCATCATCGTGTACCTTAATAAAAAGAGCACTATCATCCACGGTATGCCTTTGCTGGCAGGACCTAGTGTTTACAGTGCACTATGTCTTCTGGTATAGGCTAGAGCAATTTTGTTACTTTCATTGATCTGTCTCAGTCTTATCCTTGGCTTAGACAAAATGAAAGTGACAGAGGTATGAGCAATGCTAGTAATGCCATTTCTTGTGCAGCCAGTCCCTGCTATGAATGGTGTGAAAATGTTACTCATAGAGTCGGTTGGTGCATGCATTTCAGTGGGCTCGGCAGACTGATATGTAATAGCAACTTCTGGCTCGGTGAGGAAAGCAACGGGAAACTACCTCACTCCTCATTTCCCTAGTACGCCTCTTCAGTGATGCCTAAGCCATCTATGACAGCTGATGGCAGAGCTGTTGAGGATCCAACCAGCCTTAGGGCTGAAGACTGAACATACATACATACATCATCCACGGTAAGTGGAACCAGGAGTTTGTTCAGAGGTCATCAATCTTAGCAAAATTCAACTCGTCTCCCTAAAGTACTACCAATTTCTGTTGGAAAGAAACGCTTTCTAACCACAAATCTTGGTTCAATAAATTGAACCGTTTGGCCTTAGAGTTCACTTTCTCGGCGTATATTCCTTAAATATTTCTTCCTTAGAGCTGTATATGCAACAGTACAGTTTAATCTACTGTACCCATGTATAACCTAGTACGGAGCACGAAGGATCCATTTTGGCAAATGCTACAGCCGTTATAGCACAACAACAGACTCTGTTATGCACAGTTATTTACACATCTAACACTAGGCCTACACAATATGAATTACTCGTTAATGACTATGTATATACTTTATACTTAATAAGGGACCGATGACCTTCGATGTTAGGCCCCTTAAAACAACAAGCATCATCATCATCATCATCATCATCATCATATACTTAATAACGCGAATAAAATAGTACTTCCTATCCTATAAACACAATGTAAACAAATCTAACCATGTGCGAACCACACATCCCTTACGACCACCACGAGTTTCACAATTTTCCCGCCAATCGATAGTAGCATTATGGTCTGAAAATCTGAGATATTGCAGTCGGTCTTGATACTGTAGGTTAGTTCGAGAATGATATAAAGAGAATCGTCATGCAGTGACGTACGAACAGGCCACGAAATTCGAACACGAGAGTTATGCTGCTTGGCTGTTGTGGTTAAGCGTGAACTACAACAAAAACCGTGGACGTAAATGAGTATTTATGAAGGAAATCATTAAAAGGAAAGGGACCTACGATAGGTTAGCCCTACAACCTCATTCTGATGATATTTTTAAACGTATTGCATCCCAATGGATACCGCTTTAACTGTTTAATGTAATTATTTATTTATTGTTGCTGTTTAACGTCGCGCCAACACATCGAAGGTTTACGGCGATGGGAGGATGGGAGAGGGCTAGGATTGGGAAGGAAGCGGCCGTAGCCTTAATTAATGTACAGTTCCAGTATTTGCTTGATGTGAAAATGGGAAACCACGGAAAACCATTTTCAGGGCTGCCACGGTGGGATTCGAACCCGCTATCTCCTGTTTGCAAGCTCACAGCTGCGCGACCGTAACCGTACGATCATCTCCCTCGGTAAAAATATTTATCATACTGTAGTGGGACATATACTTTTTTCCTTTTAACGTATCATACTGGGATAACCAGCTGAAAGGTAACCTTGAAAACTGGCCGTTATGAAGTGTAACCTAGTTTTAAAAATTGCAATTTACAGTTGGCTTTACGTCATACCGACACAGATAGGTCTTATAACGATGGGGTAGGAAAGGGCTAGGAGTGGGAAGAAAGCGATGTGACCTTAATTGAGGTACAGCCCCAGCATTTTCCTGGTGTGAAAATGAGAAACTACGAAAACCAGCTTTAGAGCTGCCGACAGTGGGGTTCGAACCAATTATCTCCCAAACGTAAGCTCACAGCTGGGCGCCCCTAAGCTCACGGCCAACTCGCTCGGAGTACAATAAACACTTAATAAATTTTACAGACATCAGTAAAATACTGTATTTATCATGCTTGGTGTACGTTTGACTGAAACAGGCCTACAGTCTCATTCTGATGATATTTTTCAACGTATTGCATCCCACTGGATACCGCTTTAACAGTTCAATGTAATTATTTATTTATTATTGCTGTTTGTTTAACGTCGCCCAAGCACAAGACAAGTCTTCAGAATCATTATGGAGAGAAAGAAAGAACCTGAATATCAAACTTCAAAGAATCATACACCAACACCAGATGGCAACAAAAAATGAACTTTCAAGGGCAAGATAAAAAGGTATAAAAAAATCATCACTTATAATAAGTCTGAAAAAAGGGGGAACATTATCAATCACTTTACACCGATTGGTGCAGCCGTACGCTGAGCATACGGCTGGCTGGCATTCTTGAAGGAGAGAATCTAACTTTTCACTTCTTAACACTCACAATGTTCAATCGCCACGCACATTCTCCATGCCACCTCATCATACTGTTACAAATAAAATTCCGTGTGTTTCATTACTCCAATTTATTTCAGGATGACCCAATAAATGCACACACACGTATATACCCACACAATTCCAATTAACCATGAATGGCCACACTCACTAATTGCTGACTATTTACAAGTCTCTCTCTCTCTTCCTTACCGCACAGTAGGCGGCCCACCCCGTTGCTATATCTGCGGACGGTTAATCCTTACTTTCACTTTCCCCAAGTCCCGTCTCCCCACACAGCAGCTGTGTGTAGACAGCTGGATATGAACACTGGGCTACGGGCCACTCGACACACGATGATTGTTCGTTGGTTCGATTCCACAGACAGTCCAGTAATTCACACAGTCACGTGCAGTGAACAACTAAACAGCTCAACAGTATTCAACAGCAAGGCGTTACTCACAACAGCGAACATTAACACTGGTCCATTTACCTTCACACTCATGATTGCGGCTTCCCTCGCTGACGCACACCGAGCCTCAGTCCACAGAAATACACGAACACACAGTACAGTCTTCCGTTCCGTCGTCTCCGGCCCACCCACTCACTGGTCTCTCTGACACCAAAACGACAGCTCGCTCGCCGGGGCCTTGTATTTATACCTCGATGTTGGACCACTAGAACATTCAGGGTTCGGCTGGAGATCGAACTTTCTTGTCGTATCTTCCAGAAATCGAATGGAGAATCTAGAAAAAGGGAACAATAGAGGAACGGCCATGGCATGTCTTCGGGCGAGTTGGGAAATTCTCCGAGGTGGCTTAGTCATCCCCTTTCAGGTAATACCGAAGGGGCTGCGACAAGACTGACGGTCGCTTGAGCACGTAACAATATGATCTCGCGCCAACTCGCTTTGTTTTGACAACTCGAAACATGGCTGCCCTTTATCAACTTGCCTCCGCAAGGAGCGTTGATGTCAAGCATAGAGCTCCTTTATGTTATACTAGCTCGTTGGATTACACCAAGACCGACTCCAATCCTCACACCGTAATATTAAAAAAAAAACATGCCGGCCGAAGTAGCCGGACTGCTGCTATTGGCTAAACGAAAATATCACGTACATGGTATACAAACGGCGGTAATTTAACATGATAAATGTAACATCATAGGGAAAATATCTTTTTCTGGTATAAAATCGGCTTCGCCAACAAGTACGCACCACATATAATCAACTAGAATCACATATTATATTACTGTATACTAGAAAAGAGAACAACAAGCTGATTAAGTAGAAATTTCAGTTAGTCAAATAACGTTTTCTCTTAGATTTCACTTCGCTGGATAGATGAAAACACATTATGAAACTGTTAAAATTATATTTATAACTTCATTTTGAATGTTTCAAAATAAATTAAGGTGTGAAAATCCTCAATTTATTCGCTCTCATGAGAACTATGAAACATAATTTATTGTCTTAGTTTTGAAGTGGTGGGCAATTTCTTACATTCAGCATCCAATGAAAGGAAAGTTCACCCGAAATAATAATGTTATTGGCTTTACGTCCTACTAACTACTTTTTTTACGGTTTTCGGAGACGCCGATGTGCCGGGATTTAGTCCCGTAGGAGTGCTTTTACGTGCTAGTAAATCTACCGCCACGAGTCTGACGTATTTGAGCACCTTCAAATACCACCGGACTGAGCCAGCGTCGAACCTGCCAACTTGGGGTCAGAAGGCCAGCGCCTTAACCGTCTGAGCTACTCAGCCCGAGTACAACCGAAATGATCATGTTAACCCAATGAACGGCCCTGGTAATGCTAACATAATGTTGACATTTATGGCACAGAAGCACTTCACACAATGATGGTAACCTTAGTAGGCCTAATGAAACGCTCAGACACTAAAGATTGAATAGTGTTTTACCCATTAAAGAACATGAGTGCAAAAACTCTATTGACTCTAAACACATGGACCACATGGACCACATGGACCACATGGACCACATGGACGAGCCCATCAGCCCAAGATAACAGATAACCACAGCATGAATCGGAAGGTGTTGGCAGTCTAAAACCCTGCGTTACAAACCCAGCTAATCCCTCCAAGTCAATATTTCTTCTGTGTAACAGTGTACAGATTGCTCCATTTGTCACACTTATAAGTTTTGTTATACTCCAAGATCCAGCCAAACATTTCCGCAGGCAAGCACAAATTATTGTAACATACACTTGAATCTGATTCACTCGATACTTTGAAGCACATAGGCACTGACGGAATATCACAATATCAATTATAACCTATGTAAATTAATATTTTTCGAGGAACGCGAATCGGTTCACCACTTGGAATTAGAGAAAAGTCTTCCCTAACTTCAGACTTATTCTCAAAATGATGTATGCACACTACAGTTTTGTCATCGACTTCAAAATAATCACGATGTATATTTCTCATCCATTTCTCTCTTAACGTTTTATTCCGCAGAAGACTTAAGAATTGTTGTATGAGAGGCCTTGTCAGACTTGAAACTGGTTCATAACACGATCAAAACACACACATTCTCACTTTACTGCGTGTAATTACAGATCCTAAGTGTCCACTGACTCATATAAATACACTCGCACACTTATATTCTACAAAGAAACTAACATTAATCGGCAACTTTAATGGAATTACACAGACTACATACGATAACAACAAACCCAAAACAAACCCAAAACAAGCCCAATCATGAGGAATGAAAAGTCCAACCTACTAAAATTGATCATATAGGGTAAAACTGATGGACGCAGAGGCCGCGGTCGAAGGATACACTCTTGGCTGAGGAACTTACGGGATTGGACAGGACTAGATTCGAGTAGAATGATGACTAGGGTTCGGAAGTTTATGACCTAAAGAAGTACAAAATATGCAAGCAAATATACCCTAAAAACTAGCTAAATATGACCTGAAAAGAAGGTAAAATATGATTTAAACATTTTAGGCATAGGTTGCAAGTATTAGAATATTGCTAACATTAAACGTGTCAGAAAGTGATACACGATTAATACAGCAGACATATTTAATCATGCAGACTGACAGAGCTACAATAGGTAAATTAAAACGTTATACTTCATTCAGCATCATAACCCCGAGGCGCAGTTCTCGCTCTGTTTTGCTAAAAAGGAACCAAAAACTAAGTATTAGCATGCTTTTTGGTATCTGTCGGCATACGTTCGTGTCTTCTAAACCCGCTACCTATCTTTTTCGGCAAAAGAAAGAAAAATACATCTACTACCGGTACAGTATTTCGAAATCTTGGGTTTGGAAATCGACGCAGATAACATGTACCTTGTTAAAAACAGCGCTTCAACTTAAACAAAAAAGCTCAAAATACAACCAAATATGAGAGAAAAATATGACCAAAGCAATATACATGATCGAAAAAGGAATTATATGCAACATAAAATTGCTCTAAGTGGGGCCAGGGACCCATCATTCACACTTATTTTTCAGATTTAGGGTAAAATGACCTCAGGAAAGAAATATGACTTTTCCTTAACATCCGAACCTTACTGATGACGACAGCCGAACATCGTGCAGTCAGTCTTCGCTGTGATTGTGGCCAACCCTCCGTAATGAAGAAGTCACTACAAGAAGGAAAATCATATCCTGATTAAGGTCTTATGACTGGTTTCCTACTCCAAATTTCCGTTTATATGTTATAAATTAGGGAAATGGAGCTTGCTGTGGTCTCTGTATTTCAATAGTTCCTCCTCTTACGGTGCTGTACCTGATGGCTGACACAGATTTAGGAGGGGGTTGCAGGCGCCTTGTGGTCACAGCCTATTTTATTTTATTTGAATATTTTATTTACTTAGTTCTGAGTCCATGAATTGCTTAGCCCGGATATTGGCATGGAACGCGTTCTGGACCCTCGGTCTAGGTTTAACGAGCCTGTTATCTAGAGGCACAGGGCCACCCTGGTTATCCGATTGCAGAAACGGTATTTAGACGATGCTTGCGATTAAACAACGTCTAAGTATGGCTGCCGCATTGCAAATACGTTATTTATCACTTAGACACTGTCTAAAACCTATATTCTACCAGCCATATTTAAACTCTGCCGAGAACATTGTTTAACCTCAAATCTTATGAGTGAATCACAATCAGAGGTTATGTACCATGGATCATATGACACAAGGGACAGTCCGGTAACTGTCAACTTGACTACAATTCTTGGCAACCGATAGATTTTCTATTTGTGATAATTTCCCGGGAATTATAGATCACTTCGACTACATCTATATCAGAATAACTTATCACGATCGTCAGAGGGCTGTCTCATACATCATCCTGAAGGGATTCAGTTATTACATTTAATGCCAAGTAAGCACATATAATAGTTTTTTTTTTTTTTTTGCTTTACGTCGCACCGACACAGATATGTCTTATGGCAACGATGGGATAGGAAAGGCCTAGGAATCGGAAGAAAGCGGCCGTGGCCTTAATTAAGGTACAGCCCCGGCATTTGCCTGGTATGAAAATGGGAAACCACCGAAAACCATCTTCAGGGCTGCCGACAGTGGGGCTCGAACCCACTATCTCCCGATTACTGGATACTGGCCGCACTTAAGCGACTGCAGCTATCGAGTTCGGTACATATAATAGTGACACTAAAAAGTAGGTTGTGTGCGTGTGTGAAAGGTTTTTGCGGATAATCGTCGCGCTAATTTAGGTAAGTTTTCGGAAACTCTGAGATAGAAAAATGCAAGGAAGAGATGTGGCCATAACAACCCCAGTATTTGACTGATGTAGAAATGGTGAAACTACGGAAAACAATCTTCAGGACTGCCGATGATGCTTTTCGAATGTATGTTCTCTAGAATGCAAGCTATATACTGTACATCGAAGAGTCCGTGTGAATAACCAGTGCTGCACTCTGGCAGCAACTGGTTTACTAGATGGAATGAGACGAGAGCGAGACGTAGTACTACCGAGATAGGCGGGAGTTGTCAGTGTTAACTGCGTTGTAGAATACCAGCAATACTCATTTAATGAAAGATCTATATAGACATGACCTATTTCAATTTTAATGACGCGTCTTCAAAGAGTCGAAGAAACTGTGCTCTGGTAAGTGTAATTTTACGTACGGTACCAAAATTGTCCTGTTGTGACCAAGTTTTCCAGATTTCCAAACGAAAAGTAACATGCGATTAGAAGGAAGGCTTGCATTGCAGCGCTGAATCGGGAAACAACCGACAAGAAACCATTGAGTCCTGGTCGTAATTCTTGCGTTTGTAGTTCGCATTTTGTTCATGATTTACATAAAGGAGGCCCTGATATACATACCATCCCTATACATGACCCCCACCGCCTCTGTCCACGTTCAGCAGGACACAGCTGAGAGTGGTGGTGGTGGTGATTATTGTTTTAAGAGGAAGTACAATTAGGCAACCATCCTCTATATAACACTAATAATCAGAGAGAAAAAACGGAAGGGATTAAACACTGCGAAAATGAAGGTATCAGCCAAAGGATGACAAGGGACACGAAGGGCGTGAAAATGAAAAACTCCTTAGGTCTCGCAACCTAACGCCGCCGGGGTCGGAAAAGAACAAGAGTTAACCAGGGGAGGTCGGATACGACAGATGAAAGTGAGAAGCCTGGCACAAGTAAGTGAAAACAATGACAGGACTCAGCTAAGGGCCCCGTGGTCGCCAACATCTCCAAAGTTCAGAGCCCCTGGGTCCACTGTTCAGTCACCTCTTACGACAGGCAGGGGATACTGGGTGTAATTCTACCACCCCCACCCACAGGGGGAACACAGCTGAGAGCTGCGGCCAGATATATGTAAGTTAAAAGAAGAGATCTGAGACATGTTGTTATCAAAACAGGAAAAGTCAGTAACGCAGAATTTGCTACTTGTTTATCCAGTGATGTAAGTACATGAGCTTCGATGGAGTGTTTCTTGAATTAGTGCTTTCTTCAGAAACGTGGCCTTCACTTTTTAACAATGCCTCGATGTCTCGTACGATTAAGTGTTTCCAGATTATTTCAAGTACCGGTACGTATGAGATTATGAGGATAATTTTAATTTTGAAGAGTTTCATTGATGTCTTGACGGATAGCAGTTACAGGTCCCTAATGTCGTTCGTTTCCAATAGTGAATGTGTGGCTTCTCTCTTTATGGTGTCTTGTGAATGCTTCTCCGGATAAGTGTATTATGCAGTTCCATAAGGCATTTAAAGTGTGCATCACTGTGCTCAACCGCATCACAGGCTATTTTCTCAACGATGAAGTTGCAAACGGTCTGAGATTCCTTTTTACACTTGGTCTAAAATGATATAGGTATGTTTTACCTTATCCCATAGTTTAGCTTGGCAAATTGAATTTAAGCCTTCAACGTCGGCTTGGTCGTTCGTTTTGTTTGTGGTGAAGCAACCGTTTAGCGATTTCCCCTTTCGAGTATATGGCTCCACGAACATTCTTCTGGTTTTCCCACTGCTGAAGACATGTTATCGTACATGGATCACGCTCAAGCTGACAAATACGCATAATGCTGCAACATGCTTATACAGACTGAATAGGCCTTGCATTCTTTAATACCTATTAGCAAATTTCTGTCGGGATCGATCTATAAATAATTAAGAAATAAATTAGAACGCATGAAAAACTCCGTCATAGTGGATTGGCTTGCGAAAACATTGCTAGCGCGACCCCGCCCCCTGCCTCAAAATTGTTTGGATCCGGCACTTTTCATGGAGGAGGCAAGAATTATAATGCGTTTAAATTGACTGTAGTTATAACAGTAATTTTTTAACAGTAAATTCTACACATTCACGGTGAGTTACCGGTTTTGACAAAATAGCGTAGTCTTTTATGACTTCATTTTATTTCTCGTGAATGATTAACCTTTCTCTATCAATAATAACAATCCTAGATCCAATCGCATAAGGACCGAGCAGAGTAGCTTCGGTTGTAGAGGTCTGCATTCGGGAGGCGGTGAACTATACCTAGCTGTCCTGAGAATGGTTTTCAGGTTTTCCGTTCTCCTCAACGCGAATGTCGGGGCATTTCCTTTTATAGGCCACAGCCTCTCCCGCGGACCACTGCAACGCGTCTGTTGGCTTTTGAGAGGGCTTTACGCTCTGGGAGGCCGGTCGTTCACAATCAGGGTTCGGAATGAAAACTTTTAGTAGCAGCAGGAGCCTTTTCATAATGTTAATATAACTGTTTCTTCTTGCCTGAAACTACAGACACTTTGTAGATGAAAGTGAAAATCTTCAGTCTGTTTCCAGTCGTTTGACCGGGTCAGAAATGAAGACCCCATCTAGCGGCGAGAATAGGAATTGTGCCGGTTGCCGAAGCCTGTCGCACTCTTCTGAGGCGATGATTAATGACGGACAGATGAAATGAAATAATATTGGAGAGTGTCACTGGAATTAATGATGGCGGGGAAAACCGGAGTACCCGGACGCAAACCTGTTGTCCCGCCTCCGCTTTGTCCAGCACAAATCTCACATGGAGTGCCCGGGATTTGAGGCATGGAACCCAGCGGTGAAAGGCCGGCGCGCTGCCACCTGAGCCACGGAGGCTCTACACTTTGTAGATACGGAGCAAATTATAATAATCTCGTCCGTAATCTTCCAAATAGGTATGTCAGCTATATTTCGATGTACGAAAAGTGTCTACAATGACAATCTGTAGTATCTAATATTTATTAAGCACTATGTGCACATATAATATAATGTGAAATATACACAAACATTACATATTATACGCACACTTTTTAGTGATATATTTTTGTTCAGGGTTGAGGAGTAAGGAGGGAGCACTGCCGGTTCCGGTAATACTGCCAACTGAATGGAAATGAAATCTGAATTGAATCGATAATGTGATTGATCGATACGAATTTTCTAAATCTTTATTATCTTCAGCCAACAAATATGTCACACACACATTATATAACATTATATAACATTTCTCGATGCGAATCTTGTTCCTAGCATGAATTCTACAGTTTGGCTTTGCTGTATAAACAACAACAGTACGAGTAATTAAAGTGTACGCCAGATGTCGCAAGCGATGCATAAGCGATTCCTAGTTTGTGTTTCAAGGTTGCCAGTACGAATCTCGAAGATAACCGAGGTCGACCGATTCAGCTCTAGGGAGTCCATCGATCACTAAAAGGTGCGCGTACAATACTTAATGTAATATCCATAGATATATAACGGATCATGTACATCGTTCACAATTCTTTTACCAGTCTTTAGCAAATGCACTGAGAGATTGTGTTCTGTTGGAACAGATCATTTTTAAGTGATAACGAGAACAGGGCATGTCTTGAAGTAAAGAGACCGTGGTTCCTCAAATAACAAACTTAGGCATTTTCACTGCTGTCGACTGCCATTCAGTGTTAAGCCTTCAAAAGCGTCAATGAACCCCCCGATCATCTGTTTGCCTCTAGCTCCGTGGCCTCATTGAGTTTCACAACTCTTGCCCTCAAATCATCTAACTACCTCTGTTTCTTTTACCCTCCATGGTCAGCCCGTTAATATTTCCGGGTAACCTGTTCATGTTAAGGTGTTTAGCAAACCTCGAGCCTCTAGAGTAGTAAACGTGTAGTTTACGAGGAATCAGGACCATAGGGAGGCCACTTCATTTCGAAATCCAATGTACATTGGGTGGAATTCGAACCGCGGCTGTCTTAATAGGTACTTGTTTTTTTCTGTTTTTGAATTCTAATTGTTCTTAATGTCTTCAAGGTTAATTTGTATAGCCAGATATTTACACGGAAATGGGTTAAAAAAGTGAATGCCAGTATTCAAAGAAAATCCCAAATTGCGATAACTGGACCAGGCTCGGAGTACGGAACTGTGGAGGATGGTTGATGTTGGAACTAACCACTAAGGACTAGTCACTAATTTTGATATTCGCTAAATTGTCATATGCGTCACACCATGTGACATGCCAATTTAGTGGCCTTTACATGCTACGAAATTTTTAATTTATAAAACGCACACCATGTTTTATTTAAATTTTTATTTCAAAAGCCTGGTGCGAATGATCTCCAAACTATCGAGTTACGATTTATAACATCGAAGATGTCATGGTATTGACAAGAATCAAACAAGTGGTACGTTGGAGTGGAGGTAACCACCACCCCTCAGTTCTAATAGCTGATTTGTCATTAAAAGGCTTTTTAGTTTTCCTATGCCCGGTTTGATTTTTGTGTGTGAGTGTTAATTGAATAATTTAAGTCCTTTGCATGTATTGACCTGCATGGAAGTATCGTTGAGGAGTGCTGCATGGGCGATGTTAATATTATTTTGCATAGGATGTTTTTCGAAAGCGATTATTGATAAGATGATGACCGATAAAGTATTCTTCCACGTTATCACCTTCAAATAGAATGGGGCTGTGTCAGGGTCAGAGCCGTGTTTAGTGCTCAATTTGCAGGAATGTTGGGGAAACCCACCGGAAAACCATTGCGATGGCTGCGTAGTTCGGGTCGCACGGCTTTGAGCTTGCATTCGAGAGACTGTTGGTTCGAATTCCACCGTCAACAGCCCTGAAGATGGTTTACCGTGCTTTCCAGTTTTCACACTGAGAAAATAATGAGGCCAGGGCTGCTTCTTTCTCAACCTATCATTTTTTTTATAATTGTGTCGCAGAAAACTTCGGCAGAAATACACATTTCATTGTGTTACGTTTGGCTACAGGGTACGCCTAGTGAAAAAATAGGCCTGTATTTCAGAGAATATCAAAACATGAAGTATAATAAATAAGTTCATAAATAACCACGATGCAACGATAAATGAAGTGGCAAATTTACAATTTACAATTACAATTTACAAAGTTTTTAACGTTTTAGTTTTAGCAGGGCCGTAGACAGCTTTGACGGGCCCCGGACAAATTACTGTACTTGACCACCGCCTCTCCCCACCACCACCACCACCCTCTCTCGCCCAAACATGCCTCTGGCAAGAAAATTTCGTTGACCTCCCTTACAAAAACGTTAAGTGATTTTTTTGTAAATTTCTTATACACTTAAAGCTGAACCGTCATAAAATCTAATCTAAAAATTATAAAAGCTGAAGTTAATTTTTCAACTTTTTTTTATTACGCACCGTATCTTGTTTTGGAATGAATAAATATTGAAAATGCGTTTTTCAATTGTCTAAAACATTATTCCTTGTTTTACTCCAATGTTCAGCAGATTAACGAAGTCTTTATACGCTATCGCCGCAATACGAGGTTCAGTGACCATACTCCGCAATCATCTGTATAACATTTGAAGAACCATACATCATGCCATATCCTAAATTCATTGCAAATTTATTCCTGAGCCTTGTGGTGGTTATTTCTATCTGGCACACTAGCAAACTCAACAGGAACTTAGAAGGCAAAATACTGTGTAGTAGACATAGTTTGTCCTTGTGGCAGCCTCCGCATGGGGGAAGTTGTATTAATAACAATAGATATACTGGACTAATTCATCCCTACGTAATTATAATATACATCAAATTGCATTTTACTAAATTCTGCTCTGCTCTAGCTAATAGGTTTGCCTGTATAATTTAACGTTCTTTATTATGTCACGAAGACTTGCAACGTGAGGCCTTCCTATAATGTGTAGCCCACGCGGAAGGGCGGGATAGCTTCTTTTCTAAATGAAATGAAAGTAATATTCAGTAGGCATTTGGGATAAAATATGTTAGCAACCTGACGTGGTCGTAGCATACAGTACAGTACAATGTAGTACAATACTTAAACTGCCTTAAAGTTAGAATAATATTTTTATCAAAATTATGCATGTGGCCTGTTATTAATGTTTTTCTTTGTTCCTAAATGCTACATAAAAAACTGTCTCAAAAACGTAATTATTAATGGTTTACTGGTAGGCCTAGTACTATATTTAAAAAGGAAGAAGAATACATTATTACTCAACCGATAATAAATACGATTTAACCTCCGGCTTATAGTAGTTGGTCATGGCGACTGGTGTTATACTATTACCATTAATCAAATCAAAAACGAAAACTAAACAGTCAAAAAACTTTAACAAGTAAATAATCTACGGCGTAATTACTTTATGAACGCGATCACTAAACTAGAAAAATAAGATCGAAAACCAAACAGATAAACGAACTTCGCTGTGAATGACAATAGGCTAATATCAATTAACATCGTTACAACAATACAGGAGAAGGGTGACTAGACAAACGGTGGAGTTCGAGTTAGACAGGCAATCTCAACAACCGCACGCTCTTTCCCTCTAGACAACAATAGTGCGGGTTCCTCAAAGTAATGTAAAACCTGCCCTTTTCTGTTATAATACTTACAAACACAAGAATATAAAGACAACCGCTAATAAAATGCAGGCGTTCCGCAAGTACGACCAGATATTTTTGGTGGCTTATTTCATTTAATTTTCGCTTTTTTCATTCATTTAGATTTTTTAGCCAACTCGGGCCTCCAAGGGTGGATCGGGCCCCGGAAAAATGACCCGAGAAAACCGGTCTGTCTACGGCCCTGAGTATTAGTTTGTGTAATACATAACATTGTTTTCCTCGAATTGGTTCGGAATATCTCGTTCAATTTCTGTTTTAGGTCCAATCCAACTTTGAATTGGAGTATTTATATTTTCTACATAATTATTTTCTCAATCACGAGGAGGCTAGATACAGCATATTGTTTTCTGAAACGTATCCATTTTAAAATCTCAAAACGGAGAGAATGAACAACCAACGTAAGAAGTCGGCTGATATGAAGACACGAGCAATAAGGCTCACATTCCTGCTTACTCTATACAATAAATTTGATTTAAGACAACATAATTCATAACTTTACTGTAATTCGCATGGGCTTCTTTTAATCAGTGAATCAAACACGAACAAAATAGCCTAGGGAAACAGATTGAGAACCTTCCACTACGCCTACATTTTCCCAATTGAATCTCAGGAATAGAACTAGCATGAGTCCAATTTAATAATGAATGGACAGCATTCAAGAACTATTAGTTCACAGTTCAGCATCATCCGCCGAATCCTCGGTTGTCAAAATGGAACGACAGCAATATATTCATAGCATCTCTCGTCTTCTCCCCGGTGTTAATCCCAGTTACCTAGAGTCGGTGCCATGTGGATTTGGTCCTGTTGTATGGCAAGATAAGTTTCTGATCTCAACCCTAATATATGTGGAACGATATAGCCTATTCGCTACTTCATGTTTCTGCGGTAGGCGGAGTCCTCTGAACTACACTGACCATTCAGTCAAGGATTGCAACGTCCATCATCATAACGTGTTTTAATCACCGAAGATTTCCAAGTCATTTGTACTGCGTACGGTGTGTATGATGGTACCACGAATGAAGACATTAACAACTTGTTATTCGTTTGCAGCATTTGCTGTAGACAATAAAAATACGTAACGAAAACAATTTCCAATCATCATTAGCAGCTTCAGAATTGTATATGAACGCTCCCTGCTCCACGGAAGAGAAATGTGCCATAACTAGCAACAGTATGGTCACTTATGGCATACGTAAACTTTCGCCTAAAAGAATGATTGGAGTCTTAATTCCAGACAGGATATTGTCAAGCTGAGTACAGAGATTGGCCTATTGATATCAAAATTTAACTTACGGGTATTTTTCGATTTTTTAAAACTTGGAAAGGATGTCATATCTTTTAACGTAACAGCCTTCCTTCCTTTGTCCAGCACAAATCTCACATGGAGTGACCGGGACTTGAATCATGGAATCCTGCGGCGAGAGACCGATGCGCTGCCGTCTGAGCCACGGATTATCATTATTATTTATTATTTCTACCTATTGAAGAACACATAGATAATACATTACTATCGAACATAGGCCCACATGCCTATGCAGGTCAGTAGTGATTGATGATTGATAGTTCTATACCTCTTACCTTTAAATCGTTAGAAACTGAGTCTAACCATCGTCGTCTTGGTCTCCCTCTACTTCTCTACACTCCATAACAGAGTCCATTATTCTCCTAGGTAACCTATCCTCCTCCATTCGCCTCACATGACCCCACCGCCGAAGCCGGTTTATGCGTACAGCTTCAAATATATAGTAAGACAGTTATATAGGAACGAGAAAAATAGATCTTCATAAATCTGCATTATTTTATATATACAAGTTTACTAGTAAACTTAATTACAGATGTAAAGGAACCGATTTCAGAATTCGACCTGATTTATAAAGAACTGTAAATGGAACATCTTTCTTTCTTTCGTAATCTGTTTACCCTCCAGGGTTGGTTTTTCCCTCGGACTCAGCGAGGGATCCCACCTCTACCGCCTCAAGGGCAGTGTCCTGGGGCGTGAGACATTGGGTCGGGGGATACAACTGGGGAGAATGACCGGTACCTCGCCTAGGTGGCCTCACCTGCTATGCTGAACAGGGGGCCTTGTGGGGGGATGGGATGATTGGAAGGGATAGACAAGGAAGAGGGAAGGAAGCGACCGTGGCCTTAAGCTAGGTGCCATCCCGGCATTTACCTGGAGGAGAAGTGGAAAACTACGGAAAACCACTTCCAGGATGGCTGAGGTGGGGATCGAACCCACCTCTACTCAGTTGACCTCCCGAGGCTGAGTGGACCCCGTTCCAGCCCTCATACCACTTTTCACATTTCGTGGCAGCCGTGAATCGAACCCGGGCCTTCGGGGGTGGCAGCTAATCACACTAACCACTACATCACAGAGGCGGACGTAAATGGAACATACTTGGTTTAATTATGAATAATTGCACTAGATTCCATTACAATTTTGCTGAGATATATTTCTTATTGACATGTTCGGCTCCATCGCTAAATGTTTAGCATGCTCGCCTTTGATCACAGACGTCCCGGGTTCGATTCCCGGCAGGGTCGGGAATTTTAAACATCATTGGTTAATTCCGCTGGCACGGGGGCTGGGTTTAAGTGCCGTCTTCGTCATCATCACCACCACCACCACGACACGCAGGTCGCCTACGGGAGACAACTCAAAAGACCTGCACCTGGCGAGCCTGACATGTCCTCGGACGCTCTTGGCACTAAAAGCCATAAGCCATTTCATTTCATTTCTTGTTGATATGAAGATTTGGGGATAAGGGTTTGTACAGAATGATCTAGGCTATTAACAATGGCGATGGTTACAAAGTATGCGAGTAATGAGAGTGATGGCGATGATGATGATGATGTTTGTTGTTTGAAGGGGCCTGACAGCTAGGTCATCGGCCCCGAATGGTACGAGGTGAACGAAGCGAAAATTAAAACTTCAAAATGTATCCACTGACTAGAATTTAAAACGAATGGTGATGAAAATGTGATCATGAAACAAAATGATCAGTGCATCCGATTCACAACGCCTTCATTACTGGGATTATACTCATTATCTAAAGCGGTCCAAAATCCAGGTCACCGGCCCCTTATATGGTACTAAACAGTGATAAAGCAGAACCATGGCGTTCCTCCTATATTGGTACTAATAACACGTAACGTAGACCCATGGTGTTTCTTGCATGGTGGTACTAATCACAGGTAATGTAGACCTATGGTATGTCACACACAATGGCACCACTCGCAGTTAACACAAACCTATGGTGTTTTGCACATAAGAGTACTACTCACAAGCAACGCAGACCCATGGTATTTCTCTTATAATTGTACTACTATTCTCAGGCAACGTACACCCATGATTTTACTTACATAGTGGTACTAACCACTAGCGCCAGCCAAACCCGTGGTGTTTATCATTTAGTGGCACTAATCACAGGCAACGTACACCCATGGTGTTTCTCATAAAGTGGTACTACCCACCGGTAACGTAGACCCATTCTGAACACAGTGGAACCGACCGGTGGATGAACATTATCACAAACAACGCCCAGACCCGTAGTATTTCTGGCATAATGGTGCTGTTCCTATGTAACGTAGACCCAGGGTTTTCCCAAACCTTGCAAGGTAGTACCAGTCGCAAGTAACGTCGACCCATGGTGTTCCGCACGCAGTGGTAATAATCACAAGTATTCTCATGGTTCTAATTTCATTATGGGATAGGCCGATAACCTTAGATGTTAGGTTCCTTTAAACAACAAACATCATCATCATCATGGGATAACATGGGTGTATTCTTCGTCTGTGTCCCTCGCCCACAGGAGGTAGTGATGGCGATGTATAAGATGTAATAATATGTGGGAAGACGCGCGGACCCACGGCCTCAGCGGAGTGTGCTGGGCAAGATGAGAGAGAGGTGAGTGGTCCCGTCACAGACTCAGAAAAGAGAAAAGCCACGACGCCTAGGGGCGGGGGAAGGAAAAGAAACAGGTGGAGAGAGGTCCTGATAAACTGTGTAGGGGTCGGGAGTGGGGGGCGGGAGGGGGACAAGTCACGGATGAGTTGGGTCAGGGAAGGATGGTCTCGGGTGAGGGCACGTTGAAAGTGGATCGGGACATAGGAATCAAGCTTCGGGAAGGGGAGTCGAGACAAGACTCCCAGCCTCCCCTGTAGAACAATGCAGTGACGGAGCATTGCGGTGAATTATGTACATCCACTTGCATATATATAACGTGTATATATAAAATACATTTTAACATTAGAGTTTTCAAATGACGTTGCGACGGAGCAGTAGTATTGATTCTTAATGTATTTTTCAGTATTCTTTCCTTCAATAAGTTTTCTTCCGTACACCAGCGCCGGGTTTTGAAAATTAGTGGGAGTGCTCTAACTCACAGTTCAGAAAGGGGAAAAGCCTCGGAAAATGTCGAAATTTAACCTTCAGGAAAATGCAAGTTTTAGGTGTTTTTGAATTAGCACTAAACCAAACCAAACCAAACCCCATGGCACTACAGCCCTTGAAGGGCCTTGGCCTACCAAGCGACCGCTGCTCAGCCCTAAGGCCTGCAGATTACGAGGGGTCGTGTGGTCAGCACGACGAATCCTCTCGGCCGTTATTCTTGGCTTTCTAGACCGGGGCCGCCATCTCACCGGCAGATAGCTCCTCAATTCTAATCACGTAGGCTGAGTGGACCTCGAACCAGCCCTCAGGTACAGGTAAAAATGCCTGACCTGGCCGGGAATCGAACCCGGGGCCTCCGGGTAATTTGAATTAGCACTACTTGATGGAAAACATGAACTTTTGTTTGTATAAGGCTCTCTTTCAACAATAATGAATTAGTATAAACAAAAGTCCACATAAAAAGTACAGGTGTGTTTCAATTATGAAAAAGTAATAGATTTTACATTTTAAATATATGTGAATTAAAATGATGGAAGCTAAAGAAATACAAATTGCTCTAAAATCTTAAGCTTTAGTGTAGTTTTCTCGTAGAATGATCCCGAACTGAACTTTAACAAGTAAAATGCCTTAAATTTGGCGCTTATTATTAGTAAACAATAAAAAGAAAAAGTCTTAATCTTTCGGAATTTTTAATTCTCACTCATAAAGAAAGTGTTCCTACGAACAGTCAATCGTTTGATGAAAATATTCGCCACAGTTTCTGGGTTAATTTATTTTTGTTTTTTTTATTATGGACATACATGATTGCATTGTCATTCAGTTTTCATTGCGTCATGGTACTGCGCAGGGAGGAAAAAGAACGTTCAGATGTACATGTAAAAACGAGTATATATCTCACTTGTGATTAAGAATAAACTAAAGAAATATTTCTTAGTGGGCTCCTCAGATCCCCCACCCGTTGGTATACACGGAACAGACAATATCTTGGTATTGTTAGTGTTAAGAACTAAGACGAAAAATTAAGATTCCCCCTTCTTTATTTATTTCTGTTAATACTTCTTTTGTTATCTTTCTTTTTCCCTGTTTGTGGGATGGGGGGGGGGGGTGCTCGAGCACTGTAGCACTCCCCTGGAATCAGCGCCCCTGCTTCGGTACACCTGAAGTCTGAAACTTAAAACACGTTTAATGAAGCGCCACGTTTTTCGTTAAATCACGGAAAAATATTAACTGTGGTTGAATGTATAAATAGATTTATTCCAACATGTGTGACACGCCTATGCAGCCACTCAAATCATGGAGTGGGTTTAGTAACTTTCTAGTAGGTTGGCTATATGACGTAGCTGTTGTCTGAAGAGGTGACCAATCAGATTTGGGCTGGAGTGTAGCAGCCGGTTGCTTAAGGAATCCGTTGGTATAAGGCACGTCGACAGTTCACTTGGTCTGCTGAAAGCGTGTGGAAAGTTTTGGAGAGCACAAACTAAGTTACCAAGATGAGGGAGATTGTACACATCCAGGTTGGACAATGCGGAAACCAGATTGGAGCAAAGGTGAGATAATTTGTATTGTGTTAATGTTATTTTATGGTTCTTGCATTGAGTTTCGATTCCAGTGTTTGAATTACTTCCATGTTGTAACGAGTGCTGCTCAACTAACATGCAATAATCGTGACCGTTGTTTCTTCTCGTAATGTGCAAGGCTTGCGATTTCTTTGTTCTCTCTATTAATGGTCATGTGTGCCTAATACAACTGTTCGGAATAGGCACAGTTTTGCCTTGGTTTAAGAAGTATACTGTAGTTCGGTTATTTCGCAGATTTTTTTTTTTTTTTTCCCGAAATACTGTTATGCATGCCAGCAGGGTGTTTCCATTTTTTGGGACTATATACGGCTAATTCATCTTTAAATTTTCATCGGTTCGTAGTCTGGCTCCATGGCCAATGGGTCCTGGATTAGATTCCCGGTCTGGTCGTGGATTTTAGCATTCATTGGCTATTTCCCCTGGTTCAGGGGGTGAGTGTTTTTCCCGTCTTGAACATTGGAATTAATTTTAGGTAGAGCCCCATTTCTCACAGAAACTCAGGTAGCTGATACGGCGTCAGCTCGAAAGACCTGCACCAGACCCCTTGGAGGTCACACGCCATTATTATTTATTGGTCCGTATTATTGATTGGAATATAGATAAATAGCCACAAGCCAAACCTAGGGCGCTTGTTACGTAACGGCAGGCCTGCAAGGTGTGTAAAGCAGATTTGCCCTCACGCGGTCTATTTTCATTGATTCCTACATCATTTGAATCTAGTACTTTCATGAGGTTTAAAAACATTAAAAAAGTACGTTTACAAGTGCTTTAAATATTTGTTGATTTTACTTATCCTACTCGCTCGTAAATTCTATATAAACCATTGTAATAAAATATAGCCAGAGATCAAGAGAAGATATTTTAAAATTCTAAACGCACAAGTCGCCACAAATTTGTAGTTAAATGAAGTATTATTTGTATACCGGTACATACTAGAAATTGCAACATCCAAACGTATTCAAGATACGCAAGGTATAAGAACCATCAAGGCTATCTATGAGAGCGGGCCGGCATGTTGTTTGAAACAAAAATGACTGTTAGGCCACCCAAGGACAGAGGTGAGCGCCAAAAGGTTACCGGAAATGGGAACGTTACTGGAAATTGTTCGTTAACAAACATGGTGCCAGCTGTTTAAAACACTTATAATGTTCGAAATATAATTTCCCTTTTAACGGAAATAATACGGGTTACGGGAAAGAAGCCTACCATCGACAGTTTGCTTGTAGGCGTGTGAGATACTATTATTCATTAGGATACAAGCAACGAGTAGAGGTGTGAAAATACTGGGTTTTTTTTTTTTTTTTTTTCGTACAATTACCCGAGATATAAAACATTGAACAGTAACACTACATACCGTATAATTATATGGCTGGGAGTGACAACGTCATAGGGTGTTAGCGACAAGGAATTAATAGCTTTGTTCTTGCAGCCGTTACCAACCGTTTCAAATTGTCACGCGCATGCTCAAATAATTTTACGTATTCTTCCATTGCATACTCTGTTTCTGATCACGAGTCATACGTTCTTGCAGCGTTTGAAACTTACCAGATGGTTGGCTGACGATCGGAACGATTCGCGGATGAACAGCAAACTCCGCCCAGGAGACGCATGCGCATTAAGCTAATTCAGTGGTGTACAGATGAGCTTAAATGATATTTCAGAATGTGACCGGCGTATCTGAGTCAAAGATATGACTTGTATCTGTGATTCAGGCACAGGAAGCACGATTGTCACGGTCACTCTTCGGTCGCGGGCGGCCAGTTTCGAAATAATTCTAGTTGTCATTGTCGGGTAGTATTTTTTTTCTTTCTTTCGGAAGCAATAAATTAACAAACGGAATGCGATGACCCGTGTCGTGTCCCGGGATACTAATTATTTACAGTACTTTATGTAGGTTTAAAAATAAAATTACCTTTATGATGAGTGTTCATACAATATATCGTAAAAGTACAACACAACAGGTGCTGGTATTACGATACCTAAGTGCAATGAAGATTGAAGAAAATGGAACCGAAAAACTGAGGCATATTAAGAGTTTCTTCGTTAGCAACAAATAAGAAATTTATGAACTTAATACTAAGATTCCTCCCATATACAGGGTTATTCAGCTAAGTTGTCGACGTCAAATAATTCTTAAACGGTATTGACATTTTTTCACTTTCAGCAATGGTACCAAGGGGTACAGTACTGTTTCGTGGCCTCAATATCTTGAGATCATGGTATTAACTTCCCATTTTAAAACGGTACCACGCTATTTTGTACGCATAGCCTTAAATCTACAAGCATTACAAATTCAGCACCGTGATTATTTTGGAAATTGGAAAAGTACTTGGAGAAAAAATACGTTCAAACTTGCTTCATTTGCCAGCTGTGACTGCCCCGTTACATACGTGCTACATATGAAACATAAGTAGCTGTTGTTGAGTTGCTAGATACAGTAGGTAATATTCTCTCTACTGTGCTCATAAATATGTGATAAAATGTATGATTTAACACCTTTAATATCGCCGTAAGTAACAGGTAAATGATAAACCGATATAGGCCTTGAGCTGCAGCAGATAACATAGTCCTGTGAATGTGATTAAAGTGCACAACTTAACCCTTTATAGGGAAAAGCCTTGGGGAATAAAATATATTACTTATGTGATTAAATAAGTCATTAGAGTCTATACATTGTTTGATTATGCGATATGGGGTGGTAAGTATTTTTACCAGAGAGCATTTAGGATTTCCTTCCCCACTGAGTGCACTGCTAAATATATTTACCACTTTGCTTATATGACAACTTTCCAGTGTTTTGCAAATAGGTGGAAAATGCAGATGGAAATCGTGGAACGAGAAGTATATGTAATTATAAATGTCGCACTGGCTCTGGAAATTGCACTAGAATCATGGGGTCATGGGCAAAAAAGACTGACCTAAGAACATAGGCTACATCAATGTTTTACATCTTCCATTTATTATTTTAATAGAAGTAAGGCACATAATTCTCCTTACAAAAAATACAATTCAAAACAAACCATCTAAAATTAATTTCTAATATTGTATAAGAATGTTACAAAATAGCATAAATATGCATTCAGGCAGGTAAGTGCCTAGGGGGGAGAGAGAGAGGAATTTTGTGATATATCCCCCCAATAAAAGTCTGATTTGTCGCCCCTTCCCCTATGGGAAGCCCTGTGTTTGCCACTGTGTGTGGCAGTCTATTACATCCATAATTACCCTGAAAATGTATTTATTATTACTATAATTATTTTCTGTTTACGCCCCTGAACTCAGAGGAACTGAATATCATACGGATTGACTAAATTTGTTTTTCTGAAACACACATGAAGTTTTGTTTGGGTATAAATCCAGTTTCATAATCTGGGAAGCTAATACATCTTGTGACTGATAAAACGTTACGTCCACGACCTCAGTCTTGCTGAATGTTTTCATGTTAGTGAATATAACATGTTGGCCACAATATTGTAGGAAGAGGCATATGTAAAAAAATGTAACTAGAAGCTCTGAAGTCTGTTTTCCGATATTTATATTACCAATTGCATTGAAAATGAGCATGTTATCAGTATGTAAAACAAGCTTTGCCTTTCTTGGTACTTCATGTGTAGACAAATTATAATTTTAATTAAATCTTTCCAAGTTAACCACGAAATGTTATCTGTTAACAAAATGATCAAAATATCCTTGTGTAATTCAGGAAAATCCAGTATCTAGCTTAAAATGAGCTGTATTTTATGGTCAACACAATGCCTACACGAGTAAACTGTACCACTTTCGGAAGTGAAACGATTCAAATATCAGTGAAGCGCGAGTTTCGAAAAAAGTGGTAAATATTCTTACCAGAGAGCGTTGCTAGACTAGGAAGCAGACGGTTACGGCAACTTAGGGCATTGCCATCTGAACAGTTTCTATGGCAACACAAGTGGTAAATATATTTACCAGCGACCTATAGTGTTAAACAATATTTTGTCATAGATACTTCGGGGATAGCGTATCTGATATATCGGTGACAAAGTAGCAGGCTGTGATTTATCGACCATCTCTATAGTGGTGCAACTATTGTAGATACATTTTTAATACATGCATGATTCTGACGAATTCCTCTTACTGCTTAATTGTCTTTTGACCAACTTCCTCATGTATCATGATGTTGTGGATATATGAGCACGAGTAAAATCCGGTGATCCTGTGAAATACCTTTTTTTTTTAAATAAAAAAATACATATTAGGCCCTAAGTAAAATGGCGAATTCTTCCTTTCGTGTTTTAAACTATTGTAAGTGGTAAATTCACTGATAGTGTTAAATACCTGCTAGTGATATTTTATCATGCAATAAATAATTAAATACTTAGTGTGGAATATAATAAAGCAGGCCTATGTTGATATTGATGAAAGATCTACTTTAGTATAAGCCGAGAGTGACAATTATTTGGATGAACTTTTTCAGGATGTCGGATATAAAGTAGTTCAGAGAGTAGTGCCAGTAGTGATGAAATCCCAGATTCTATTGTTGATGAATTTGGCCTGCTGGAATTATTTGAAGAAAGGAGACCAAAAATTTAACACTATTTTGAAACTGTGGTGCCATACATACATTATAGACCGTAATGCCTTTCAGCCTTGTTTAGTTCTATACCTCTTATCTTTAAATATTTAGAAACAAGAGTACAACCATAGTCTTGGTCTCCCTCTACATCTCTTACCGTCCATACGAGCTCATTCTATGTAACCTATCCTCCATTCGCCTCACATGACCCCACCCCCGAAGCCGCTTTATGCATACAGCTTCCTAGAGTTAATTCCTAACTTAGCCTTTATCTCCTCATTCAGAGTACCCTCCTGCCATTGTTCTCACCTGTTTGTACCAGCAATAATTCTCGCTATGTTCATGTGTTACTAACTCCTGTACAAGATATCCAGAGTCCACCCAAGCTTGCTCCCGTAAATCAAAGTTGGTCTGAAAACGGACGGATGTAAAGATAGTTTCGTCGGGGAGCTGACTTCCTTCTTACAGAACACTCTTGATGATTGCAACTGCGAGCTCACTGCATTAACTTTACACCCCCTTGATTCAATCTCACTGGGCATATATTACCATCCTGAGAGAACACAAACCTAAATACTTAAAATTATCTACCTCTTCTAGCTTTGTATCGCCAATCTGACATTCAATTCTGTTGAATTTCTTACCTACTGATATAAATTTTTTCAATAATCTACAATTAATTTCATCGTCCCCCAGTATGGCAGAAATCTTTTCCCTCGGTACCTTGTCATATGCTTTCTCTAGATCTACGAATCATAAATACAACTGTCTATTCCTCTCGTAATATTTTTCAGTTACCTGGTACATACTGAAAATCTGATCTTGACAGCCCCTCTGAGGTCTGAAACCACCCTGGTTTTCATCGAACTTCCTCTCGACTGACCGCACCCTCCCTTACAAGGTGCCAGTGAATACTTTGCCTGGTTTACTAATCGATGAGATACCTCGATAGTTGTTGCAATCCTTCCTGTTCCCTTGCTTATAGATAGGTGCAGTTACTGCTTTTGTCCAATCTGAAGGTACCTTACTAACACTCCATGCTAATCTTACTACTCTATGAAGCCATTTCATCCCTGCCTTCCCACTATACTTCACCATTTCAGATCTAATTTCATCTATCCCTGCTGCTGTGACAAGAGTTCATTTATCATCCTTGCCACTTCCTCAAGTGTAATTTCACCACCATTATTTTCCTCCTCCCCATGATCTTGGCTGTTTGCAACACCACCAGGAAGATTTCCTTTTACGTTGAGATGATGTTCAGAATATTCCCTCCACCTGTCCGGTGATTCCGTGGGATCTATTATGAGTTCATTTGAATTACTGAAAACACTGTTCATTTCCTTTTTTCTTTATTACTGTCCAGAAAGGTTTCCCTCCCCTGCCTGTTGTAAGAGGCGACTAAAAGAGGCAACCAAGGGATGGTCAAATTAGAACCATGATGCTACTTGTAATAAGTACCACCACGCACGGAACACCATCGGCTGGACTAATGATCTATTTCCAACTCTTACATTGAAATCGCCCATTAGCACTATCCTATCCTTGCTATTGACCCTTACTACAATGTCACTTAATCCTTCATAACACTTGTCAACTTCATCCTCATTTGAACCCTCGCATGGTGAATACACTAAGACAGTTCTTGTCCTAATTCCTTCAACTGCCAAATCTACCCACATCATTCGCTCACTTATGTGCCTAACAGAAACTATGCTGCATGCAATAGTATTCCTGATAAACAATCCTACCCCATACTCTGCCCTTCCCTTTTTAACATCCATCAAGTACACTTTATAACCTCCTGTCTCTTCATCGTTATCTCCCCTTACCCAAATATCACGTACTCCTAGCACACATTATATGCATCTTTGCTGATTGAGCCAGTTCTTTCTTCCATAAGCTCCATTAATATTGATAGCTGCCCATTGAATTCAATTTTGCTCGCCTAGTTTCTAAGGAGTCCCTCTCCTGTCAAATGGGAGTGGAACTCCGTTACTCCCATTGGTCCAAGGTTTGCTTAAAATGTTCTGAGCTCGGTAAATTTGTGAAGTAGAATGCTACTCTACTTGCAGGTAGTCCAACTCAGCAGTTACCCATGGTTCACAAACTAAGGACGCAACTACAGTAACCCATACCACGAACCGTACTGTGGTGCCTAGGTATAATAATGGCAAATTAATTGCAGATTTTCGTATCAGTCGAGATGTTGCAGAAAATTTAACGGAGCCGTATGCCGTTTCAGTTTTGCGTACCATGTCGGGAGTTAATGGGAAAAAGTAAGGCCCTTGCAACAAATTCTTGCTTATCTGTGGTATGTAGGCTTCCAGACTGCTTCGTTCGGAGACGTTGATTGGCTCAACATTACATTTAGTGTTTTAATATCAACAAAAGTAACTCTATTAGCAGCTTATCGTTTCAAATTATAACTTAGCCAAAAGTGGACGAAAAAAGTAAAAATAGATTTTGGGAGAATGGCTTCCCTAGTCATGAATGGCATACACATAAATACTGACAGTAATCTACTGATCCCGATTCGTATTTGAACTTGAAACACCATTTTTTTTCTCTATATTTATTGACCCCTTCTAAAGATTGGGAGCAATTAACAGGACGCCAGGAGATTTTTAATCTGAAACTACCGGAGCAGGTGTACTACCGAACAGTACATTCCTTTATTAAAGCAAAAGTTCAAGCGGCTGTATCACATTAAATTGAGTATACCTGATTCTTTGTCATTAGAGCATATTGTGTACTCAAATTTGGCTGTGGAGAAAACTTCCAAGTATCAAGAAGTTGAAAGAGGGAATCCAAATGAACATGGGTGTGAAATTATTTTGCTGTTCGTTCAGTTTTAGCTACAATTTCTCATGTACGCTTATTTATATTTTCCATGGAATTTAATTTTAACCTATTAGTTTTGTAGAAGTCGATAAAAAACGGGTAACAAGAATTCACCAGTTTACTGCTGTTGGAATGTAAAGCAGTGAACGTCGTTATTTATTAAATGTCTTTCCCGCCGTTGCGCCTTGCAATCACGTGTTCTATTGAGTTGTGAGCAGCGTTCTTGCAAGGATGATTTTACTCGTAAACTAGTTTCCAATAGAGCATCGCCAGGCATGCGCAGTAATTGTAGTGAAAAACTAAATCCGAAATTTCGCTACTGCGCATGCGCAACGAATTGAAAACATTTCACAAGTGGAAAAGAAAAATGTTCGTGACTCGTATGAAGTCACACCCTACAGCACATGTGACGTAAGCCAGGGCAGCCAACCCTTCCTCGCGGAAGGGAGGCGGCGTTTAACACCGGTGGTCATTATGAGCTTGGGCTTATGGGCGTAGCCAGGGAATTACTGAGGGTTAGAACCCCTCCCCCAAGGAATTTTTACAAAAAAATAAACAAACTTACAAGTCATTCATGCGCCTTTTTGTTATTGGTTTTACGTCGCACCGACACACAGGTCTTATGGCGACGATGGGACAGGAAAGAGCTAGGAGTGGAAAGGAAGCGGCCGTGGCCTTAAGGCACAGCCCCAGCATTTGCCTGGTGTGAAAATGGGAAACCACGGAAAACCATCTTCAGGGCTGCCGACAGTGGGGTTCGAACCCACTATCTCCCGAATACTGGATACTGGCCGCACTTAAGCAGCTATCGAGCTCGGTCATGCACCTTCATTGTGTTCTACCATTTTGTAACTACAACCCCTCAGACGGTCAATCCCGGCTACGCTACTGCTTGGGCTCATGTAAATATGCACATGTTCGCGGCACGTAATGGATTATTTACAAAGTGTGTACCATGTATAAATATAGTTAAATTCTTAAGTTAAAATATTCGGAAGAGATAATTATGACCGATCGAGGTGGGCTTGCGGTTAGGAGAGCACAGCTGAGAGTTTGCATTTGTATTATATATTTCCTGAACTGGTAAATAGTGTTGAGTTGAAAGGAGGGTAGTGCAGTCATTTGATTTCTGAGCAGTACCCTGATTTGAGTATAATTATTTCATTGAATGACTTCAATTCCTGCTTGCATGCTATTGAAACGGACCGCTGTTCGACAGTCCTCAACGTCATATCTTCTAACCCCAAGTGATAAAAAAAATAGCTTGATACTTTAAATGAAAGGTTTCGTTTGCATGTGTAGTTTGGAGGAGGGGTGATAATCGGCTGCAGTTCGACCGGTCGCCATTACCACATGCTCGTAATTATGGTACAGTTAAAATCGGTTCATAATTTGATTATTTAATCAATGGTTCATGTATGCACATTGTTCGGTATTGTGTAATTAACTAATAGACGAATGATTCGTGCATTTGCAAAGTTGATTTATGTGCGCTGTTTTAAGTGTTTAATTGCCTATGAAAGTGCGGTGAAACGAATCTCGCGCGGGAGTGATTTGAAATTTTAAAGTATGCTGGCTTCATAGAAAACTTCGGATATCAAACTAACCTATAGTAATCTGTGAACACTTCCTACTTGACTTACTACGTGAACTTGCAATGTAATGTAGTCTGTTTTAACGTTTCTGTGCAAGTTGATAATGCTTCTTGGGGCGGGTCGATAGGTCCCTGGTAAGCATAAAGCAAGGATCTCGCTTCACTGTTGCTTCAGTTAGTTTCACATCGTTCGTACATGATTTCCTCATTCCTAAACATGTACCCCCCTTCATAAATAGCCCATTATGATTGGACTCTCAAGCGGTATCGAAGAGATCTCGTGTTTTGTAGCTTCGTTCAAAATTTCCAGTATTTCGAAGTTTGTGATTTCTATGGTGAATTTGTATCAACAGCATGTATTTTATGCGAAGACTCATTTTTTGCTGTAATACAATGCGTGCTTAGTTTGTGCTTTCATGTCGATTTAAATGTCATGTTGGGGCATGGTGGCGTCACGAATTGTTGAACGGGGACCTGTTTCAATAGCATGGAAGCCGTATACAACAATCAGTATAAGTAGCTTACTCACCTTACTGTGAGTAGGCCTAACTGCTATAAATCAGGTGATTGCCCTCCTCTCTTCTTTCAACCTGTAGCAACGCTACTTGTTTAGTGACGTCGAAAATAGGTCGTATAATTAATTTTTTCCGAATATTAACTTAAAAATTGACTAATATTCGTAAGCCATGCTATGCATTTTTAAAATAATCAGTTTCGTGCCGCGGATACATGCGTACTTAAGAGTCCAAGCTCATAAAAATAGCGGGTGTTATACCTTCCTTCAGCGAGCAAGTTTGGCTGCCCTGGCTTATGGCACATTCTCGCTGTGCTGTTTGTAGAAGGAAGATTTTTCTTGTCCGCGGTGAAATGTTGATTAAATTCGTCACGCATGCGCAATAGCGAAAATTCGGACTTAAATGAATTAATACCCAAAGACTTGATCTGCCAACAGCTGTCATAGGTAGCCTAGGAATCACTGAAAAGGCATACTAGGGAAATGAGTGAGGTTATTTCCCCGTTGCTATTACATATCAGTCTGCCAAGCCCACTGAACTGCATTAACAAACAGACCCTATGAGTGATTTTCACACCATTCATAACAAGCACTGTCTGCATAAGGAATGTGTTACTAGCATTGCTCATACCTAGGTCACTTTCATATTGTCAAAGCCGAGGGTGAGACTGAGAGAGGTCAATGAAAGTAACAAATTTTAGTCCATGCCAGAAGATATAGTACACTGTAACCACTACACCTCACCAGCAAAGGCATATGTTCTGTCATTTATAGTGTACTGTTCAATGTTGTATATCTCAGGCAAGTGTACAAAAACACAGTTGAGGTGCTGGTCTTCTGACCGCAACTTGGCAGGTTCGATCCTGGCTCAGTTCAGTGGTATTTGAAGGTGCTCAAATACCTCGGCATCGTGTCGGTGGATTTACTGGCACTTAAAAGAACTCCTGCGGGACAACATTCCGGCACCGCGGCGTCTCTGAAAACCATCAGAAAGGCGTTAGTGAGACGTAAAAAAAAATTTATGTAAAAAACTTATTTTCATATCTCTACTCCTATTGCGTTTAAATCGTCCGACATGAGGCAGACTTATTTGAACACTTTCAAATACCATCGGACTGAGCCAGGATCGAATCCTGCAGGTTGTGGTCAGAAGGGCATGGCTTCATCCATCTGAGCCACTCACCTGGCTAGTTTTATATCCTGTCCAGTGGCTGGATAATTGATCTATATTCCAGTGAACGGCAGATAAGCTTTTATCATTAAGCAACCAAGTAGAGGAGAATATTTGAAGTACATTAGTGTCGTCTCCTATCATTTTGACTTGCATACGTTGTTTGTTTGGGTCATCAGCCCAGGCTAGCTTGATGCAGCTGTCCGTGCCACCCTATCTTTTGTTGAACTTTTCATTTCTACAGAACTACTAACTCCTGCATTTACTCCAATCTGTTTGTAATATTCAGGACTTGGTCTACCCCTACAGTTCCTACTGCCTACACTTCCTGTCAAAAACCAAATGAGCTAGTCATGGGTGTGTTCAAGATATGTCCTACCATTCAATATCATCTGGTCTAATTTTGCCAAATCGTACTCTTATCACACCTATAAGAATTCATATAGACTGCTGAAGTTCCATTCTCAAGGATTAATGCATTCTTGTTTTGCTGTGAAATGTTCCATGTATAATTTATTTTTAACTTACCATTTTCAAAATGTAGTTTCCTCTGCCATGCCAGTCAGTAATTGCATCTGATTGTGGCACTTCATTTTTGGCATTTTCAGCACTTCATAATCGTAAAGATATGAAATATACTGCTTTCTTACTGTCCTGTATCATATTCTGGTTTTACGGTTACTCAGCTCTATTCTATTCTCGTTGGAATTCTTGTTGACCCATGTATGGCAGGCAGAAAGGAAGGAAATGAATAGTTCAAGGAAACAGGCCAGGCGAGGGTGTGGTGGCTGACACACCTGACATATATTGGCCCTGTATATGTTAGTGTGCGTTTGAAATTGCTTTCACTGGAGAGGAATATACCAGGTGGCATGCCCAAATTTTGCTGTAGGCTCATTTGGGTTGGTGAGTGTTTAGCTGGTGGCTGCTAAGTCTTTCATATTCTGGTTCGGCCAACAAATTGTAGTTCATTCTAAGTACAGCAGTATTAACTATCTATACGGACGTATCACCACATTTTCCTCTGTTCCAGCAATGATTTGCCGTTCAGTGAATCTAGATGTACTCATATGCTGGAACGAACACAACCCTCTTGATATCATGGTGCGCCATATTTCTTCCATGATTATTTTAATGTGGGAGGAAGACTCCTACTCCACGAAAAACAATTTGTTCTGTAATGAGTTGCAGCTTTCTTTTGCCCTCCCACAGTGGGTTATGTTAATTGATATTCGTCACTCTTGTTGCTGAAATTTCTTTTGCAATGAATGAAATATTTAGGAAGGCTGTGGTTTTTAATAGATGAAAATCCAGCTTGTATGCCTTGGATAAACTTCAGACATTTTGTCCTGGGAATTAGCAGTTCGCCTTTTTTTAGTAATGTTATTCCACATCATTTTATGTATATTTGAGGCAGTAATGTTTGAAATTGAATTACTTTAAAATTCTAGGGTTTCCAACGTTTCAATCGTGGTGTTGAAAAATGTTGGTTTAAGAAAAAAAAAGCTGGATTCTACTGTATTTTTGTTGGAAATGGCAGGAGATCAGGACTTGCTGCAATGCTTATCCTTCTGTGCTATCTGAAGAAACACCATTATGTACGGTTTTATATTACATGAATTGTTTTAGTATGTTTTAAAGTTATCAATGTGGCAGAATTTAAGTTCCCTCTCAGTTAAACAGAAAATTCTGCAAAGGTTCTCTTTTCTTTTCCAGTGCCCAATGTTTAGCTGGTTTCTTGGGAATTTATGCCAAGCTTGCATCACTTCTATATTATTTTAAATCCTCTCAGGACAAATTGTAAAAAAAAAAAAAAAAAAATTCTTGCATATTTATTCTCGCATGTTAAGTTTAACTTATTTCTTTCTTTCTTTCTTTCTTGAATTTGCTTGGTCTTTGATTTCTAAGGCATTATGGAAATTATGTATTGATGTTCATGCAATATCAGAGGGTCTTAATTTCAGGATCAGACTTTCTCTCTAAGATACACATGTCTGGAAAATGGATTGCATTGCAGAGTGTATTTCACATAGTCACTTGCCAGAGCAGCGTGGAACTGGGCAATTATGTCTTGGCCATGATGAATAAATATTTCCAGTGATACTATTGTAAGAAATGGCAGTGTGTAATCATTTGTGAGGATTTTCTGTTGCTCATTGGATGTTATTGATGTCATTTCTGTTTCTTTGTAGTTCTGGGAGATCATTTCTGATGAGCATGGAATCGACCCAACTGGATCCTACCACGGAGACTCGGACCTTCAGCTGGAGCGTATCAACGTTTACTACAATGAAGCTTCTGGGGGCAAATATGTGCCTCGTGCCATTCTTGTGGATCTTGAACCCGGCACCATGGACTCTGTTCGTTCAGGACCTTTCGGCCAGATTTTCCGTCCCGATAATTTTGTTTTCGGCCAGAGCGGTGCTGGCAACAACTGGGCAAAGGGTCACTACACAGAAGGAGCAGAGTTGGTGGATTCTGTTCTGGATGTAGTCAGAAAAGAGGCCGAAGGCTGCGACTGCTTGCAGGGATTCCAACTAGCGCATTCACTGGGAGGTGGTACTGGTTCCGGCATGGGGACTCTACTTATCTCCAAGATCCGTGAAGAATACCCAGACAGAATCATGAACACTTACTCAGTAGTACCTTCTCCCAAAGTATCAGACACTGTTGTGGAACCATACAATGCTACCCTCTCTGTCCACCAGTTGGTCGAAAATACAGACGAAACCTACTGTATTGATAACGAAGCTCTCTACGATATTTGCTTCAGGACACTGAAACTCTCAACCCCTACCTACGGTGACTTGAACCATCTTGTTTCTCTAACAATGTCCGGTGTTACGACGTGTCTTAGGTTCCCTGGTCAGTTGAATGCCGATCTCAGGAAACTCGCCGTTAATATGGTTCCATTCCCTCGACTCCACTTCTTTATGACTGGTTTCGCTCCCCTCACATCCCGTGGTAGTCAGCAGTACCGTGCTGTCTCAGTTCCTGAACTTACGCAACAGATGTTCGATGCAAAGAATATGATGGCTGCCTGCGATCCACGACATGGTCGCTACCTCACAGTGGCTGCAATTTTCAGGGGCCGTATGTCGATGAAAGAAGTTGACGAGCAAATGATGAACATCCAGAACAAGAACAGCAGTTACTTTGTGGAATGGATTCCCAACAATGTGAAAACTGCTGTCTGCGATATCCCACCTCGAGGTCTGAAGATGTCTGCCACCTTCATTGGTAACTCCACTGCCATCCAGGAGATTTTCAAGCGTATATCAGAGCAGTTCACTGCCATGTTCAGGCGCAAGGCTTTCTTGCATTGGTACACTGGGGAGGGCATGGACGAAATGGAATTCACTGAAGCAGAGTCAAATATGAATGATCTTATATCAGAATACCAACAATATCAAGAAGCCACCGCTGACGAAGATGCAGACTTTTATGAGGAGCAGGAAGAAGAAGTTGATGAAAACTAAATTTGAATTGACCAAATTATTTTTTTTTTCCAAGACAAAATTTTGAGCGCCTCTTCCACTTCTTTACGTCTTTTTTTCTATGTATTGTACTTTTTGTAGATTCTCGTTATACATTCGCAAGTACACGAAGTACTAAAGGACTGAACATGTATGTTTCGTTACGAAGGAGGATGCATTAATTTGTTTTTTAGTTGATTTCTTTTCTAATTTCTGTCCATTACATTTTTTCTCCAAATTGTGCCATTTTTGACTTGCGTATTGATATTAAATGTTAAATTTCTCACAATTGTTTTTAATTCCTGTTAACCTGTTTTCCTAATCTACCACTTCCTGCTGGAAGTACTTATCCTGAGAGAAATACTGTTGTAGCATGAAAATGTATGGACAATTGTTGGCAAGTTAATTATAGCTTTGTCTCTACTTTTGAGTGGTAATTTAATGACTTGATAAATTAAATATTGAATAATGTTATAGTTTTGCATTTGCTATAGTCGGGTAATTAGAAAAGTGCAGAATACAAATTATGAAAGGGGTTCGTAATGACTGGATCCAGTTTCATAAAGATGCAATAGTAACAGGACTTAAATAGGATTCCTTGCAATTGAAGAGTGAACGTAATTTTTCTTAGTGTGAAGTAATGATGCTGCTATGCAGTATTTCTCGCAGGTTAAGGTAATGCATTCATGAAAATTTTGAATAAACTTAGGGTGAATTTTATAGAATTTTTTAAATGCTTTTATCAAGTTAGTAATGTTTTATTTTTCCTGGCAAGTTTAAGGCCTTCAGTCCTTCTCTTCCATCTGCCAGGCACTGAAATTATATGTATATTACATTGTATCACTTTACAATAATAATTTAATACTAATTAAGTTGACAGTGATACAAGAATGATGAATAAGATTAAATTAAGACAAAATAAATTAGATATAATAAAAGGATAAATTCTTAAAACTAATATCCTACATGTAAAAAGAGGTAGTACATTCAAGTTTAATAACATTTGAAAAACAGATGGGGTAAGAATTTAACGGTTGTAAGTAGCAGCATCAAGTTTACAAATGATCCTTGCTGGTGCATAAGATGTCTCCACAGTGCTTCCTTGAAATTGCAAATAGCGCATAAATTGAAAGCTGGAGATTTATTTTGGAGTTGTTAAAGTTGCCTTCTATGGAAAATGGATTATTAAGGTAAGAATGAAGCTGGAAATGGTTTTATGATCCATTCTGGTCTTTAATAACTTGAGTTTTCAAGTAAAATTTGTGTTATTGGAGGTAATGTGAACATTGGAAATCTCTAGAAATAAAATCTATTTTAAGGGTATCTAAAAATCTAGTAGTTTCAGTGTTCATTGGTAATAAGTTGGGAATCTCTCATTTCTGCGTGTTTGAAGTGTGTTCATCAATTGTTCAGATCAGTACTATCATAACGAGCAATTTTTAATTTTACATTAAAGTAAATTAAAAGCTTATGTGTGCCAGAAATGGCAATGGAGTCTTATGGCTGTCTATATTGTAGGCAATTCTAACAGCCATACCTTTCTAGGGTGATTTTCTGGCAAACACAGGATGTTTCAGTTTGCTTTAATGTAAAATGTAAGTTACTATAGCATCGATCTGAACCCTCAATATTTATCAAAATAAAACTGGAACCATTTTCATTGACTGAGTACTCCTTAATGTTATTGTTGGATCTTTCAGTGAGAGTTGCTCTCTGCAAATAGTTCTCTCACTGATCACTTCCAATATTTCCTGATGTTCGGAATGGTGCACGTCATTGCACTGGAGAGCAGTGGAATGTGTTGTGGATTTTATGATTCACGGTTCACGAGTGCCACGTAAAGTTATATTTTTAGAGCACATTAGGTAGATTTTCATGATAATTGGTATGTGATAAATGTGAAATTGGTAGCTTAAACTGTGGCCTAATATTTCATTAGGGTGATCTTACTGAATCACTATAATGAAGAAAAATTTTAGTTGAGAATTGGGATCTTTGGAATACATTGACTTGTTTAAAGGGGCCTAATTGATGGGTTGTGGGAGAAATCTAAATGTAATTTATGTGCAAAGGAAGTGGTTTATGAGGGCCGGGTGTGTTACTGGGGGTTAGAATTCCACACACACACACCCATGGAATTTTTACAAAAGGGAAAAACAAACTGTGACTAACAATAAACTAAATAAACTTTCAGAGACCTAATTGTAGAACCAACATATTTAATTCACCTATATCAGTGCCCTTGTAATGACAAGTTATGTATGCACCATCATTTTATAACTATAAAAACCTCGCCATCGGCCGGTCGTGAGTACACTGTTTATATTCTGTACCTCATCCACATTAAAGATATATAAAGGACACCAGCAGAAATAGAACTGTAATTCTACTTTTTAGTAATTTCAGTACAGTCAACTGACACTCATTTCTTAAACATTTAATTTGTGTACTGTACTATATAGTTATGAAGAAATGAAAAAGTGACTACAGGATAGGGTGGCATGGACAGCTGCATCAAATCAGTCTACAGGCTAACGCCAAACATCATACTGTACTATAACTTACGGCATACCTCCTAACAGGCTGTCATAGGTTACAGATTAAACTGCCTTTTTTAGGGGCAACTAAATGTCGTTTGGCCTGTTACGAGGCTGCTACTGCCGGTGGATGAGGTACATAGTTTGGTGGGTTTAAATACTTGAAACTCATTAAAAAAATATCTATTCAGAGTTTGCTAGCAATCTGTAGCTAGTTAATATAGACTCTCCTATTTAAACAGGTTCAGTGACACCAGAGTGAAAATGCTGTTAATTTCTTGCAAGAATCGACATCTAAAGAATTATTAGCAGAGAAAGCTATCTATACAGGTTAAAGTAGCGAAGAGTGGGTTCTTTTCTTATGTATACATCCTTCAGATTCAATGAGTCTTTGTTCTGCATAATATTTAGAGTGGAGTTCTTTGAATACCAGTGGTTCAGAATAAACGTACATTTGGAAGTCCTATGCATATGGTTAAAATTTAAACAATTACGTTAACTATACGAGTTTTCCCTTTTTTTTAAATATAATTTTTAAAATAATTTTCAACTCTTCACTCTGTCGAACACGCTGGCTAATGTACAGTACCTGCTGCGGAATTTTACATTGTATACGGATTTCTGAGTAAATTACTGTACATGTTGAGTAAGACTCAGCGTCACCCGTGAAACACCACATACGTTGTATCTCTTGTAAAGTCCGGGTTGGGGAGTTGTGATTATAGTTCCAGCAAGACCAACTACAATATCTCAGACCTTAACCGACCTATCGAAACTGTCCATAATGGCGGCAGCTGGAGTGCTAGCATGCGTTTGTTTTGATTTGTGTAAGCCGTGTTGTTACCAAATATTTACGGAAATTTGAATATTATTAATTGTACATTATATTTATTTATGGTCTTAAGATTATAGATCCTCTTTTAGTGCCGTAAGAAGCTGTTTGTTCTCAAAGAGCTTATTTATTCCAAGAATGTCGGTGGTGATTAGGTTAATTTTGATTCTCGTGTCCTTCTCCGAAAGTACTTTCTTTATTTTTAGTTACCTATGCAATATGTTTATAGTTCAATGTGCTGTGAGCCTGATGTAAGTAAGAGCTCAGTGTTTCAGTTTCCAATAGACCTAGTATTAAGGCAAAATTGGGTTAAGAGCATTCGTAAGGAAAATTTTGAAACGAATCATAGGACTAATAATGTTGTGTGCATTAATGATTTTATCATTTTCGAAATCAAATGTATTCTGAGGGAAGACATATACCTGTAGAAGGTGGTGATCTAATTCCAGTGCCGCGCAAACTTCCGAAGTTAAAACTAATGTTGCCTATCCTAGCATTTACCCTATCAGCCAACGTACCTTACTACAAAGAAAATTAAATCAGTCCCAGAAAGATCCGGAAAATCATGACCAAGATTTGATTTAGAAACTAAATTAATCTTAAACGGTGGTGCAAGAATGATGTAAATTAATTTTCAACGTTTTACAATGAACATGCGTAAACTAAAGCTAACCCCATTTCCCGTGAGTTAACGTGAGGATTATGTTCTTTTTTATATAAAATTCAATTCTGATGAGTTTTAAGGTGACGAGTGCTTTAGACGGTCAAGTTTATCATACAAATATCGCTTGTACCTACTCAACAATACAGGTGGATTTTGGAGGGTTGAAATTTTGTTGGGGAAATTTGTTTGCGTGTTTTACATAATGGGCTGTGGTTAATGGTGGTGTTACATGTAAGGTTAATAATGTACTTTGTTGACATCTATATATCGTATTTGCTGACCGGAGATTCATATGTGAAATATTTTTATACTCTGTGTTGTTTCAACCTGACGTTGATACAATAATTCTCCCTTTGTTATTTTCCTCTCTGAAATTTCATTTAGACTTACAATACGCGATAACGCTACTTATGGTGTTTAATTATTCATATTTTGAGTTAGTGAGTTGCATTTCATGAGGTTCGAATTGTGATATTTTCTTTAGGTGACTCGGAATAAACATGCATAACCTTTCCCTCAACCTCTCATATCGCACGCCGATGTCCGCCATGTTTTTTCTGCATTAGGGTCTGATGTAATTGTAGTTGGTCTTGGTTCCAGGCAAACTGCCATTCACAATCGATTTGGAGAGTTTTCATTAGAATGGCGGACACTCTTACTTCGTCACATTCCATTGCTGCTGAACCATAAGCCGCACTACCATAATATACTCGGGAGAGGACTGTTGCCATGTAGAAACGTAGCAGCACCGCACTCACGGTCGGAGCCCCCCCGCCCACACGATGTGCCCCTGAGGAAAGCATGTTAAGTCTCATCATGCAGGCAACCTTCAGCTGACGGATGTGGGGCTGTCACATTAGTCTCTTATCAAAATAGAGACCCAGGAACCTGCAGGTGTCTACCGCTGGTGAGACACTTTCGCAAGCGGAGCTCTTGTTCAGGATGCACAAACCGTCGTCAAGAGTGTAAAACCGAGGTGTTCGCCGCTGAAAATCGAAAACTATGTCGCAGAGGCCATCTGTCAACTCGGTTAATGCGCGTAGCTTGCTGTAGGTAAAACGCCATCCTTCCGGAGCAGTAATGTAGAGCTAAATCGTCTAAATTCAGCGATGGAACGACTGTAGGCTCAACAGCGGCAACCAAGGCGTTGTTGGCAATAATTGCGAACAGCGTGACACTCGGTTCAGATCCCTGTGGTGCTCCATTTTCTTGAACGATATATTAAGATTAATGCATTCCCTACTCGGTCTCCAAAGAGTCGGAAGGACATGAAGTTTTCAATAAACGTTGGCAAATTTCCCGAGGTTTCCACTGGTGTAGTGTGAAATAATCCTATATCGCCAAGTAGTGTAAGCTTTCGGCGACTAGGTGTTCCTTCTGGAGAAAGAGCTCCTGAATGGCGTTTTCCAGTCTGACCATGTGGTCGGTGACCGATCGATGAGAGTGAAAACCATACTGGTAGCTAGTCGAGGTACCTCTTTCATGGCCCACAGATGTCGTCGGTTCACCATCCTTTCAAATAGGTTACCCGGGCCATTTGGAAGACATATTGGCCTATAACTATGTATAAAATTAGGATCTCTACCTGACTTGGAAATTGGTATTACAATTAAAATAGGGTGAGGATATCGCTGAGACATCGGTCACTCAAATATTTAAGAATTTGATTGTGGATTTTGTCCGGTTCAGGAGTCTTCTCCCTGCACAATGTGAGTGTACTGCGCAAGTTCCCACTCCCTGAAAGGTAAGTTATAGGAATGCGAAGCACTAGAGGCGAAGAAGAGATGGTGGGCCTCTGCTTCGCGCTCAATAGGCAGAAACACAGGGTTGTATATCCCAGAGCTGGAGTGTGTGAATCAATCTTTACCTGGCAGCCTGAAGGTTTGTATTAAAGCCGGTGGTCGTCATTTTGTACACCACCTTTGAAGGTCAGTTCTTTCCTTTTCAAGGAGTATGTTTATTCACTTTATTTATGAAGTGAGTGCTGCCTCACGGAGACAGTGGCGTACGCAGAAATTTGTTAAGAGGGTCATAATTAAAACTGTTTACCTTTGATTTTATCGGTATTTTAAAAGTGTTGTGTATTTTATTATTAGTAATGTAATACATATTTATTATACTGTATTCAAGTCTTAACATATTCATAAATACCCTAATACCATCTTCTAAACGTATATTTTCACAGCCTTAGGCTACAATTTTAACATTCGTTTAATTTTGTGTACTGAAAGTGTTTGTGCCAGTGTCACATGCCATTATATTTAGACTACACAATCTCACTCTGAGTTTTTAAAAAGGATGGCATTTCTGTATCAGTCGTGTCCACAGTAACAAGGAAATAAACAATTTTTACTTTTCCGTAATTTGTCTGTGTATGCACACGCATCTCGAGAAAAGGGCTGAAGATAATTTAATGAAAATCGGTATACAAAGTCGGGTAATAAGTCGCTACAATCTAGGCCATAAATAATTTTATTCACGCTGAAATAAAATGGTAGTTTAGGGATAGGCCTAAAATTTAATTCCTAAATAATTGTTATTAGTGGTCGTATCGATAAATACTACATAACTAAAGTTATACAGTATTATATTTCTGATAATTTGTCTTATACATTGTTACCATACCGGCTATGATCAGAGATATTCATGAATTTGAATTTTTGTTACTAAGTCCTTATCAGCGCCGAGTCACGAGAAAATGGGTAGACAGGATTTAATGAAATCGGTATGTAAAGTCGGATAAGGAACTACAGTCAACGCTATAAATACTTTTATAATACGCCGTAAGATCAGAGCCCAAAGAAAACTAATGCGAAGCCCTACAATATAGAAAGTTCATAAAATTGATCAACAATAACATTACATTGACCATTGTTTGTTGTAATGTGCCTTGTCTTCTGTTGCCACCCATCTGAGATGGACAGGATTATTGCTGCGTACCGAGTACTTTTTTAAAAAATTGCCTTCGGTCGCATCGACACAGGTGTTATGGCGACGATGGGATAGGAAAGGGCTGTGAGTCTGAAGGAAGCCGCCTTGGACTTAATTAAGGTATAGCCCCCTGGTGTGAAAAATGGGAATCCACGGAATAACATCTTCGAGGCTGCCGACAGTGGGATCCGAATCCACTATCTCCCGGATGCAAGCTCACAGCTGCGCGCCCCTAACCAGACGGCCAACTCGCCCAGTCGTACGAGTGCAACAGTCTGCCTAAATATTGGCGGGAAGTAGTCGGGGTGTTAGGTAACTTTCTTCTTTAGCATGCCATTCCTGTTTCATAAATTTTCCGATACTGCTGGTACGTAACACACTGGTTCATCATAGCATTCGAGCTATTCATTCCCTACTGTGAGGCACTGGTTGGAATGAGAAGTGTGCATATTTAACGGAATAATGGCAGCAGTGTTCACGGTTGTCTGCGGCCGGGTCATTCCAGCTCTGAAACTTTGGACTGTTAGATCGGCACCGTAGTACTTCTTCGTTAAAAGTGAGAAAATGTGCAATTTTTCATTTGATCGAGTATTTTATGATAACATTGCTTTTAATTGCTACATTCTTACTGACGTTTTTGTAATGACCTATATATTGACTTCAATTAGGAAAGCCACAAGGTCGGTCTTTCTGAGCATCCCGCAGCGAAGCACGGGTAAATCAGCTAGGAACAATATATTTTAATCAACGATAATTTGTATTGGATATGTAAGACACTTTACATAACAGAAAAATCCATGGAAGCAACCAAATATTGTATATTGAAATAATCTGAAGTAAACACAATGTCAATATGGAACACACAAGACTGAAGAATGAAACTAGCATGATGAAACCACACTCTATAAAGGAGTTAGAATTCGAATAATGAATTGAATGCTGTTATCTCAAATATTCAAATAAATATTGTATTGTAATGTATTATTTAAAGAGAATAGTTGTTGAAGACGAGTACCGACACTTAAATGAGCATATACAGTATATATAATGTACTTAGCCTACAGTAGGCCTATATAGCGTGTAAAATGTTCCTAACTCGGTTATTTACTTTAAAAATATAAAACTGCATTTAAAATGAAAAATATGAAAATTAATATTCATTAAATAAAATAATCGTTGGACCTTGTACTCACTTGGTTCTTACCTGATTATTTACACGTACGTTATTTGAAGGGCGCCGGCTGCAACTTAGTGCAGCAATAAGAGAATGAGATTCTTGAATATCTCTAGGGTGTGGGGTAATAAGCTTACTTTCGATAACATACCATATAGGTTCTAGGAAAAGGAGATTGTTGTTCTGTTTCCCCATTAAATTTGAGGTTATGTAATTCTGCCCATGAAATGAAACTATAAATTAATTTGATAAAATATATTCTTGAAATTTTATAGAAAAATTAGTAAGGCTTGCTGCGATAAAACAGACGAGAATATGAAATTGACATTGCAACTGAAAGAAACTAGGCATGAATTTGAATTCTTCTTAACCGGACATTAAACAATTATACACGAAATTTATCCCTAACTGGTTCACTTGACTGTACCTTCAACACTTTGAGTGTAATGACGTATTCCTTTGAATTGGTATTTGCTGTAGATGTATCAAGCCTAATTTGGTGATGTATCCTTTTTGTTTCTCTGACGACTAAGTATCCATGTGACTGCATCTTCTTCATCCAGATGACTTCTTGGTAAGTCTGTCCTATATGACGTAATGGCAAGCCTATCCCTCTAACTGAACTGACCGACTGAGGTCTAATCTTCCTCTGGACTCATCACTGTTCACCATCCACTTGACTAATAACTAATGACCGACTGAGGTCTCTCCTTCCTGTTGACTTAATGACCGACTGAGGCCTCTCCATCTCGTTCACTTAAGCTCATCGTTAAATGCTCACGATGACGTAGCAATGACTCGGCAGTTACTCCAGCAGTATTTCGCAATATTACAATGTCAGAAGTTATTGCACACACTACATCCACATCCGATATACAGCAACTCTTATTGTACATGTTTTTAGTGTTAATCTACATACACATATATACGTAACAATATGACTACAATCACGCAAGCGACAAGCATTGCAGAATTGAATTGAGCAATAATAATAATAATAATAATAATAGTTAGAATAATAGTAATAATACCACAGATGAAATAATAATACAAATACAGATATATTGTAACGGAATTTGAACCGTTACAAGCGTCACTACACTTTGGAAATTTCAGCATTTACAATGCAATGTCCAAACTAGTTATTTTTCACATCTTCTGCAGTTCGAATGTAATTTTTATGTATGTTGAGGAGTGCTAATCCGTTCGAACGTGTATTTCCCGTAGAATTAGGCCAGGACTTCACTAGCTGTAATTATCTGTTTTGATCTGTGTTATTGTTTCGATTTGTTCTGCGAAAGGATGACTCCATTTTCTGTAAAATTATCGCGGATTGCAATAGTAATTTACTGATCCTCTCTGCCTTAGTCCGGCTACAGTAGCAGTGCTGTGCACTTGCGTTGATATATTCTTTGTGTACGAGTACTGTGTACCAAATATAATAAGCTCAGCCGACACAAAAAAGTAGTCACCCCTGGAGAAATCAATACAAGCATCATTTAATACCATGCAACTCCGCCTCTGGACTTGATAACCGCCCTCATTCCGTTAAGAAGTGAGTCCACAAGGTTGTGCAGGTACTTTACGTCGCATCCAGTTAAACTATTCGCTGAGGATTTGTTCGCGCAGTACCACCAAATTGTGGGGATGCTGACGATGGCGTTTTACCTGTTGTTCCACAGATTTTCATTGGGGTTCAAGTCAGGTGATTTTGCAGGCCATTCGAGATGTAATAGGGTGGGGGAGTGTTCATATAACCAGTCGCATATGCGCCCAGCCCGATGAACTTTGCTGTTGTTATCTTGAAAAATTGGTGTATCAATAGCATATCAATCAGCGGCGTATACTGTGGGCTATCAAGGCTATCGGTGAAGCGCAAACTTCAAATGAGAACGATGGAAATGAAAAAGAACATTATAATGTAAGCATCTGACACATTGTTCCATTTACAAATGTTGAAAGCAATGAGAAAAAAGTCGCAGGTATATCTGAGACCAAGGTATCGGAGACTGATATTGCAGTCCAATCGTGGCGTCCCTCTCCCCTCGCCACACCTCTGCTGAACGTCCATTAGGTGCGGGGACCGGTGGGATACGAGTGTACTAGGCTTCGCTCCGTCAGATCGCCACTGCCATGCGTTCCTCATCGTATATACTTCCGACTTAATTATTTAGATAACAGAGTGCTGGTATTTCACTCCCATTTACTTCTACGTCCTTGTAGCAAGAAACAACAGGGCTGTTGTTACAGGAGTAACATAGTTTCCTTGCTATAGGTAGATCTGCTAAAATGAAATGCAGTCTTGCATGTTTAGTATTCTCTTTTGTTGGTTGGAATAGAACCCGTGATCATGGGTCGGACACCACCACTGATCTCCCGAGGAAGCTAATAAACCAGCGAACAATGGGTACGACCGCTGGTAATGCTATAAAATACAAAATTTTAAAGTAATAATAATAGTGCATGGCATCTATATAGGCTTGGTGGTGACATAACGGGGATGAAATGAATGTAGAAGACGCCATGAACACCAGTCCTCATGCCAGAGGAATTCAGAGTATGATGGGGTTGATTCTGAGAATTGAGCCGGGACCATCGGACCAAAGGTAAGCACTCTATCCATTTAGCCTCAAAGCCGGACTTACATTTGTCAAACCTTAGGCTACCATCTCCACTGATCAGGTGTTGATTATTGACAGTAGCAGAGGCTAGGCTAGGGTAGTATAGACTGTGGTAGTATCTTGTGAAACAGACTTGACAACACCGCGGGCTTCTCCGCTGGCTATTGGCTGCAGTTCAAAATACTTAAGGCTTGACATTCACCAAACCAGCTATCGAAATGTCTAGTGGTAGCCCACGTCTTCATCCCAGCATACGCTACTGATACCCATCATGCAGATGTTGACTGAAAGACAAGACCTGATCATCCAGAATGTTTAAATAAACATGCTGGTTCATGTTATTGGTTACCTCAGTCATCGCCTTCTGCTATATAGCCTACTACACATATGTCCATTCACCACGCTTCCTGTGCTTTCGAGCGAACACCGTGATGGTTACCGTATTTCCCGCAGGGCGCTAGCATGAGGACTGACCTTGAATTTTCTGCGTGTTTAGGATCCAGGGAACATAGTACTTAACGGTGAGACCGTGGTTTTAGGTTTTAAGTGTTTCATTCTGCAATAGTACGTATTGCGTGTGGTTTAGTATGAAATTCTGCAGTGCTAGTTATTTCAGAGTGGTATGTACGAGAATTGATCCCGATTCTAGAAATAGTGAAAGGTACCGGTGCGTATAGCACAGTCTATAGGCCTACATATAGACATGAACAAATGTATTCATACCCCTACCCATCCAACACAAAATGCTTTATTGCTGGACCAATACGGAGTACAGGTCAAAATTACAAACCCAAACGTATACCTTGTACAGCAGTGGTCATTACAAAGCACAAAATAAACTGGAAGTAAATAACAATACTACATAAAGCAACAAATCCGTACTCCATGACACTACTTGTCTGGACATAAAAGTATTCATACCTTACGTGTAAAAATGGGGTTTGGACGGGTAAACAGAAATCTGTGTTGTTCCGTGGCATTAGTTGTGTAGTACAGGATCTTTATTTATGCTTGGAAGGGAGTTTATCGCTCGAACTTGGCCGCCGATGACAGGTCGCTACCGGCCGCTGGCGCGCGCGGTTTCCGGCACTCTGCAGTTGTTGAGAGCTGAATTCCGAGATAGTAGGGTGTTCAATGAAGCTACTGCGTACTATATGTCGTATTGTATAGTGTTTTATTGTGATTGTGTATAGTGCTGTAATGTATATGAAATATTCGTTACGTGAACGTGTATATCTGCATAATACTTACATTAAGTGCAGAAAATCGTGCGCTACGACAAGACAAAAGTTTCGAGCGAAATTTCCAGGGATACCCATTCCTGTCAATCGGACAATAAAACAACTGGCCAAGAGATACAAATGTACAGGTTCAGTAAACAATAAAAATAGACGTAAAAGTCGTTATCTCCTTACTGAAGCGTGTTTGGTACGAGGATCATAAGTAAAAATTTGTGGCCCCCTCGAAGCCCAGATTTAACGGCATGTGATTTTTATTTGTGGGGAATGTTAAAAAATGTAGTTTATGGGAACAACCCTCACACACTAGATGAACTTAAAGACAATATACGAGTTGCAATGACATCCATCAGTGCTGAAGAACTTGGTAGAGAAACCGAAAACTTCATTAGGAGATACCGATTATTTTGGCAGCGCATGGGGAACATTTTCAGCATAAACTGTAAAAATGGTGAGTAAAATGCATGATAATGATTTTTGAGCATAAACTGCTAAGCATGGTGAGTAAAATGCGTGATAATGATTTTGAACACCATATTCTGCCGTACATACGCACGCGCAGAAGCGGGCAACTGAACCGTCACTGGCGGCCAAGGTCGAGCGAGAAAGTCCCTTCCAAGCATAAATAAAGACCCTGTAGATGCAGACAGAGACGGCCTGATCAGCTGGTTAGAGACGGTACTAGTCCAATGGCGAGGAAAACTAGGGAAACGTCTGTTGAAGAGAGACGACTTATTCTACACCTTCACCACCAGGGTAAATCGTATTCGAGATCGGAAACATCATTGGAAGAAGTAAACCAACTGTGCAAAGCATCATATAAAGGTTAAAAGGACATGATGTTCTTATAAGCAAGAAAAGAAGTTGACGACCGAAGAAACTGACCGCACGAGAAGAAAGGTTCACAAGTAACCACAATTAAAAAAACAACCACACACTACATCTTCGGCAATAGCATCGCAGCTGGCAAAATATTTCCATCATGCAGTGTCACACAAAACAGTAATGAGGGTCCTTCATCGTACTGGGCATCGATCTAGGGTCCCAAGAAAGAAACCGCACATAACGAAAGTGAGTCGACGGAAGAGACTACAATTTTCTAAAGGATATGTGGCGAAAGATAAGAGTTTTGGTCGACAGTGATGTTTACAGATGAGAGTAAATTTAATATTTTCCGGAGTGATGGACCCATTTTTGTGTGGAGACGCCTTAACACAGAGTTCGGTGAGCAGAACCTCGTTACCACTGTGAAGCACGGCGGGGGTGGGGTTATGGTGTGGAGCTCAATGGCCGCTTCAGGTGTCAGGGAGTTGGTATTTATCGAGGGGACTATGGATAGATTTCAATATTTGAACTTCCTGAAAGAAAACTTTCGCAAAAGCGCCGAAAAGCTTGGGATTGCTAATGAGTTTTACTTCCAAAACGACAATGACCTCAAACATACGGCGGAAATTGTTCGTTTGTGGGTACTCTGCAACACGCCGCACACATTAAAAACACCTCCCCAATCGCCGGATACCAACCCCATCGAACATCTATGGAGTGAATTGGAGTCCAGACTAAGAAAACACCACCTAACAAGTAAAGCACACTTGAAACAGTTACTACGACAAGAATGGGGGAACATATCATCTGAACTAGCACGGAAACTAGTGTTCTCAATGGCCATCAGGTTAAAAGAAGTAATATACAGAAAAGGCAAACAAACGCGCTACTGATCGAGTTGGTAATATCTGTTTCTTCATTGAGTTGTGAACTCTTCTGGGATACGGTATGAATACTTATGTTCAGACAAGTAGTGTCATGGAGTACGAATTTGTTGCTTTATTATGTACTGTTATTTTCTTCCAGTTCATTTTGTGCTTTTTAATGTACACTGCTGTACAAGGTATACGTTTGGGTTTGTAAATTTGACCTGTACTCCGTATTGGCCCAGTAATAAAGCATTTTGTTTTGTATGGGTTGGGGTTTGAATATTTTTGTCCATTTCTGTATGTGTATTGAAAATGTTATAATATTCATTTTTATCTTCAGCTGCAAGTCGACTTAAGGTCGTGAATAACTCACACCGCCATTACTTTAATTGAATTAAGACCCAGCAAAATAATCGGGCCACAATGTAGAATATTTTGCATTCATTTAATACAATGTACAGCCTACTTATAAAATGAAAGGTGGCAATCATCTAATTAAAGTAGGCCTATAACTTTTTTGCTTGTGGGTACAGGTACCGGCATATTATTTACACAATGTGTTTTTTTTTTTTTGCTGTGTGCCATATTGCGAAAGCCAGAGCGGGAAAAGTAAAGGCATTTCTGTTCATGAATTCCCATGTGATGCAGACCAAATACAGAAATGGCTAAAAAACGTGTCACTGAATAGATTTGTTCCAAATTTTGAATCCAGAAAATCCTTTGCGTGTAGATTGCATTTTGCTGAAGCAGATTACCGTCCCGGACTAAAAATAAGGAAATTGAAAGACAATGTTATTCCTTCCGTATTTAAAGACTATCCCGAGCATAAGATGCTAAATTCAAAATCAACACTAGAAAAGTGACCAATAAAGAAATTTGAACTAGTGCAAAACACTGGAAAGCAGAGGAAGAGAGAAGAGAATTTCGATTTTGAATCAGCTGTTTACGATAACTATGCGTAAGTCAGTCAACTAGCAGATAGTGCCAGTAAATCTCTTGAAGTGTAGACAATCAGTAAGTGTTTTGAAGCCAACAAAGAAAAAAAAACACGTTTGAGACCGAAATTGCGGCGCGCTGATCAAAAAATAAAGAAGTTGGAAACTGATTTGAAAATAGAGAAAACAAAGATGGATGAGTTCAGCAATCAGAAGCATACCTATTTAAAAAAAAAAAATGGACACCAGTGAACTCAATGCTGAAGACTCGAAGACCTCATTCATACTGGACCAAATTTTAGACTACCAGTTCGATCAAAAAACTACTTGTGAGATGGACCGTAGGCAATGGTATGATGATAAACGGGGTTAAAAGTCAGGTTGTGAGTTTCACAAATAGTAAAAAGTCCTTTGAGTTTTAATTACTGCGTTGATGGGGTGAAAGTTCCTTTTGGGGATCATTTTAAGTATCAGGGTGTTAATATAAGGAAAGATCTTCATTGGGGTAATCACATAAATGGGATTGTAAATAAAGGATACAGATCTCTGCAGATGGTTATGAGGGTGTTTAGGGGTTGTAGCAATGATGTAAATGACAGGTAAGACCCCATCTAGAGTATGGTTCCAGTGCATGGGACCCTCACCAAGATTACTTGATTCAAGAATTGGAAAAAATCCAAAGAAAAGCAGCTCGATTTGTTCTGGGTGATTTCCGAAAAAAAAAAGTAGCGTTACAAAAATGTTGCAAAGTTTGGGCTGGGAAGAAATGGGAGAAAGGAGACGAGCTGCTCGACTGAGTGGTATGTTCCGAGCTGTCAGCGGAGAAATGACGTGGAATGACATTAGTAGACGAATAAATTTGAGTGACGTCTTTAAAAGTAGGAAAGATCACAATATGAAGATAAAGTTGGAATACAAGAGGACAAATTGGGGCAAATATGCATTTATAGCAAGGGGAGTTAGGGATTGGAATAACTTACCAAGGGAGATGTTCAATAATTTTCCAATTTCTTTGCGATCATTTAAGAAAAGGCTAGGAAAACAACAGATAGGGAATATGCCACCTGGGCGACTGCCCTAAATGCAGATCAGTATTGATTGATTGATTGATTGACTGAATGAATGAGGTCGAAAATCTGTGCTCCCTCATTATTGAAGAAATGGAAATGTTAGATGACAAGAAGTTGGAAACATTTTTACTCATGAGGGTACATCAACACATGTCGAGGCTAGTCGAAATGTAAACAGTTCTAGCGATATGTCCATTTCAATAGAGAGCCAATAGTTTATTATACTTCCTTACATATGGCATATCAGCCTCTTACAAACTTCCCGTTACCTATTTCTTTTCGACCGAACTCGATAGCTGCAGTCGCTTAAGTGCGGCCAGTATCCAGTAATCGGGAGATAGTCGGCAGCCGTGAAGATGGTTTTCCGTGGTTTCCTATTTTCACACCAGGCAAATGCCGCGGCGGTACCTTAATTAAGGCCACGGCCGCTTCCTTCCAATTCCTAGGCCTTTCCTATCCCATCGTCGCCATAAGACCTATCTGTGTCGGTGCGACGTAAAGCAAATAGCAAAAAAAAAAAAAAAAAAAAAAAATCTTTTCGAAGAGACTGTCTGGTATTGAAGTTCACTATCCGACACTGTCAGTCATCGATTAGGTTGAAACTATTGGTTTCGTAATTTTCAGATTGGTTACAGATAACCACAAGGCAAATGAGGATCTGATGAGACGATTATCCAAAAGGAAAAGTATTGAGTCTCAGATTCCTCACCCTACCAATCAAGACCGACCTCTATTCCTAGCCTATGGCCAGTGTCACATTCCTAAAAACTTCATGACATCACTTTTAGTAAAGACCATGCACGATGGGGAAGCAGATATACTGCCTGCCATCATCATCATCAAAGCGGTTATTTCATTCCCGTTCCTCAGACGAGGAAGGGCGGGCCATCAGCTCAATTAAGGAGCTCTTAGGCCAGAGAGAGGAAGGAAAACAGAGAAAAAATGGAAATGCAGTGGGTATGTGTCGTACATACCATAAAGAAATTGTGTAGTAAACTGGCGTAGGGAGACCGGGCCAACAAGTCGGACCCCAGGGGAGACCCGCAAGGCACCCCGCATAAGCAAACCCCAGCGAACACCAAAGGGAAAGGGGTGAGAACTTTATTTATTATTGGTTCAAAGCATCTCGGGCGCGCATTTTGCAAAAGACAATGTTACATAGCGTGACAGAGAGTTACATTACACATACTGAGCTGGAGAAATAAGGGGGTGCGGGAAGTAGTTGGCGGCAGGAGGAGGGGAGTGTTATGAGAGAAGGTGGGACAGGGTGATGGTCATGTTGGTGACGGAAGTGGCGAGTAAACGGAGAAGGTCCAAAATCGGGAGTGACGGGAGAAAAAGTATGGGTGGGGGAGCGGGGACGTTGAGGGGCGGCGTGGGTGGGGTGGGTGGCGGGACCTGTGGTGGGCGAGGAGAAGTGTGGGGCGAAGAAGAACGGACATGGCGGGGAGCGGGAAGGTTCCACTCGATAAGTTCTTCCGCGGAGACGGACGCCGGTGGTGATCAGCTGGTCAACGTCGGCAGGAGATGAGAGCTGAAGACGGACCATGAACGTAGGGCCTTGGTCGTTGAAGATCCGAAAGGCTCGACGGGTCGCAACACCAGCCAGTTGAAGTTCGGCCTGGATATCCTGTTCCGGGATGGCTGGGTCGATGCCACGGACGACGCAGCTCAGAGATGGATGGAGAGGCGGTGCTGCCGTGTCGGGCGTGGATCGACGACGTGGAGCTGGAGCCGCAGAGGTGGTAGCCGAAACGTCGACAGAGGGAAGCAATGGACTCGGGAGAGAGGCAGGTAAGGAGATGGGGAGAGTAGACATGATAGAAGAGTGGCTAGCCGTGGTAAGTACTGGCGAGGTAGTCATGGAAGTGGAGGCAGAAGTAGTGAAGGTGGGGGTGGTGTTGGTAAACGTAATGGAGGTGGGGCTTGACGACGATGCCGGGCGAGATAAACGGGGTTCAACTGTGAGAGGAGGGCCTATAAGGGATCGTAGGTCACGGATGAGATAATCAGGAGTTGGAATCACCTCGTGCCGACGACCAGCGATGAAGTTCTCCACTTGTGATTGTTCCCGGAAGAAGGCGAGGACGTCCGGGGAGGTCTGGCCAGAAGATCTGTCCTGAAGCCGGGCAACTTCCCAGATTGAGTGGCCGTGTCCATCAACTTCATTACAAATGAACCAGTCGGAGGAGAACGTGTCCACGCTTTTGATGAGACAGTTGTACATGGTTGGGGATAGGCGACAGCCAACTAGGCGTCTGCCCGTTTGATTGTTCTTGGGCCGACTGAGCAGAGAAGAGCGCCACCCAGCCGAAAAAATAGCGTGGAGGTGTGAAAAAGACTTGTCACCGAAGCCCTGTTCGTAGTGTGACCGTGTATGCTGCCTGCCAGCGCGCCGGCCGACTGTTCATCCTAGTAGCGCTGAGAGGTGGGTAGTGGAGAAATTTTACGTTTTTTCAATGTTCGCACTCGTCGCAGTGGAAAGGCGTGTAGTGCATAGCAGAAAGCGATCCCTAAGTGAGCGGGCCCAATCCATAATACGACAAAACATCCCCCACACATCACAGACCCATCTCCGGCTTGAACGTGGCCTTGCACACATCCAGGATGAAATAATGCTTCATTTGGCCTTCGGTGCACTCGACGACGTGCGTCATTGGAATACAGGCACGTTCGCTGACTTCTAGCCCATTAAAGACGTGCCTGTTTGAGCATGGGTTCTTGCGAGGTGACCGTCTCTAAACGTTCATTGCATGCAATTCCCATCGCTATGTTCTCTCACTGACAGTTTGGGATGGACCTTCATTCACTGACTGCAGCAATTCTTGTCGAGTTTGGAAGGGATTTTGATTCTCAAGCCGTGAAACGAGTGTCCGGTCTCTCTCAGTCAGGATATTTTTCCGACCGCAATTCTGACGTCGTTTTCATGGCCACCACTGCACTGCTTGCAGACACGTTGAACAGATCGCCGTGAAACACCAAAAAATCCAGCAACTTCACGCAGCGCATGGCCATGGGCACGGCCAAACACGATTGCCCCTTTTTGCCACTCTGTCACGTCCTGACATCTATCCATGTTGACGTACACTGTCCAATTGAAACACCGATATCTCGCCGATCGCTACTAACTTATGCTCACGTAGAGGCAGTGCGCGTGCGTTTGAGCACGGGACTCGTTCGCTGCGCCATCTGCACGTGCGCACTAGGTGAATACTTTTATGTTCGGTGAGCTTACAATACTAATTAAATAATTAACAATAACACATAATAATTCAGATAGTAATATTGTATGTCAACAATGTATTAAAAATAATGTCAGACAAACAAACTGACGTACGTATCAAATTCATACACTGCGTACTGTTCGCTGGCGCCATCTCTTATTGTCAGTGGAACCGGAAAAGACTTATGCATACACCTGGTAGAGTGGTTTTTTTTTTTTTTTTTCCTTTCTTCTGCATTTCACTTCATGTTCCTGTTAGGCATTGTCGTGGCGTTTCCATATAACTATCTAAGCATTTTTCTTGTAATATTTAAAGTTAATGTTTTGTTTATTTTTCGTTAATATCGAAAGTGATCGGCTTTAAGTATTTTTCCGTGGGTGAACTATCTGAAGGTAGACTGCATAACAGGAAATGATGAAGCTTAACTTGGGCTAATTACGTCGACTTTGCATATACTATACTGGCTGATGTACCCGTGCTCCGCTACTGTATACATAATTCTAGGTTAGGTAGTGTACACGTTTTCCGGCTCCATGGCTAAATGGTTAGCGTGCTGGCCTTTGGTCACAGGGGTCCCGGGTTCGATTCCCGGAAGGGTCGGGAATTGCAACCATCTTTGGTTAATTTCACTAGCTCGGGGGCTGGTTGTATGTGCCGTTTTCATCATTATTCCATCCTCATCACGACACGCAAGTCGCCTAAGGGTGTCAACTCAAAAGACTTGCAGCTGGCGAGTCGAACATGTCCTCGGACACTCCCGGCACTAAAAGCCATACGCCATTTCATTTCAATCGATTAAATGAAAAACCACACATTTTCTCACTTTTAACGAACAGTACTATGCGGCCGATCTAACAGTCCAAAGTTCCAGAGCTGGAATGTCCAAGCCGCAGACAGCCGTGATCCGTGAACACTTTTCGTCTTTTTCCGGCGGGGGATGGGTCCGAATACTGGAGAGTCCCAGGGCAAAAAACTATGCCCTTTTACTAATCTGTTCCTAGGAGTAACCGATGAGTCGGAAAATCTCAATTCGCTACACAAGCGGCGGAAAAATCTAACTTGGAGGCAAATTTACCCTCCAAGCCAGAGGAGAAACCCCCACTTCACTGCTAATTTTGAATAAAATGAATGCAGAATTTAATAAAAGTGAAGAGGAAGAAGCTTTTCGTAAGAAACGGCTCATTTCAGAGTTGAATTGTGGTGCTATAATTTGGAATAGGCCTAAATTGTAATTCTAGACCAGATCGTACTACTACTACTACTGAGCCTCTGCCTTAAGTGTCCACACTGCTCATTCAAAACAGCGCGTCAGAGTAGGGATCGAATAGCTGGAATACTATGATGAACTAGTGGGTGTTACGTACCACCAGTATCAGAAAATGTATGAACCTGAGGAATGGCATGCTAAAGAAGAACGTTTTCTAACTCCCCAGCTATTTCCCGCCAATATTCAGTCAGGCTGTTATACTCGGTACGCAGCAGTAATACCCATCTATCGGAGTTGAGTGGCAATATAGGGGCCAAAGAACATCACAACAAACAATGGTCAATGATATGTTATTGTTGATCAATGTTATGCGCTTTCGATATTGTAGGCCTTCACATTTAGTTTTCTTCCGACTCTGAAATACCACTCTTATCATAGTCGGTACGGTAAAACTGAATAAAACATAAATGATCGGAAATTGTATACTCTATAACTTTTGTTATGTAGTACTTTTCGATAGGACCAATAACATAGGTATTTAAAAATTAAATTTTAAGCGCCTTCCTCTAAACTACAGTTTCATCCAGGGTGAATAAAATTGTTATAGCTTAGACTGTTGTTTCTTATTCCCCGACTCTATATACCGATTTTCATTAAATTTTGTCAATCAAGAAATACCATTCTTTTCAAATTCTGAGCAATATACAAACTCTTATTTTAAATATATAGATTTCCCTAGCGCCATGGCGCGAAGGGCTTTTGGCGTATCAAGCGAGTCGAATCTTGTCGGCTGTTCTTGGCTTTCTTGACCGAGGCCGCCATCTCGCCATTAAGATAGCTCCTTAAACGATATCACGTGAGCAAGGTGGCAGAGCGCTGGCCTTCTGAGCTCAAATTGGCGGATTCGATCCCAGCTCAGTCCGGTGGTATTTGAAGGTGTGTCAGCCTCGTATCTGTAGATTTGCTTGCACATCAAAGAACTCCTGCAGGACAAAACTCTGGCACTTTCAACCTCTCCGAAAACCGTAACAGTTATTGGGATGTAAACCCAGTAACATGATTGATATCACGTGAACCTCGAACCAGACCTCAAACCCATGTAAAAATCCCTGATCTGGCCCGGAATCAAACCCAGGGCCTCTGAGTAAGAGGCAGACACGCATCACCTACACCACAGAGTTGGCACCATATTTCCTTAATACATCGAATATTAAATGCGTCCAATTCCTTGGTTGAACGGTCAGCGCTGTGGCCTTCGGTTCAGAGGGTCTCGGATTCGATTCCCGGCCGGGTCGGGGATTTTAATCACGTATGATTAATTCTTCCGGCTCGGGGACAGGTGTTTGTGTTTGTCCCAACACTTTCCTCTTCATATTCAGACAACACCTCAACACTACCAACCACCACCGAAACACACAATAGTGTCGGCAGCCTTCCACGTAGGGTTGGCGTCAGGAAGGGCATCCGGCCGTAAAACTGGGCTAAGTCCACGTGTGCGACACAGTTCGCACCCGCGACCCCACAGGTGTGAGTAAATCTGTAGTAGTAGTAGTAGTAGTAGTAGTAGAAGAAGATCGAATATTAGATGCCTTTAATAATGGACCCCGTTATTGTTAACGAGTATTTTTGGGTAACCGTTACAGTTGTAATCGTTAAGCAAAAATAACTGCTAAGCCCATCCCTTAACTGGTCCAGCCTTGTGATTGGTTGAATGACTGGATCCATTATTGATTTCTTGCCCTGAGCTGCTGGGCTGCCTTCTGGTGGCAGGTGGAGGAAGCTGGGGTGCGTTGGGCTGCGTAGGTTCGGCAGGGCGCTCTTTGCGGCTGGATGGGGTACTAGTTAGTATAGTACCGGCGGGCTCCTTGATGGCGGTATGCGAGATAGCGGTCTGGGTTCTAGATTGCTGGCGCGCGGAACTTGTGGTCTTGCTCGTTCTGGGTGCTCATTGATCGAGCACTTGGCTGAGAATCTATGTACCTCCATTTGCATAAATGCCTACCCTTGGCGTTTATATTAAACGAAGCTTTTTTTTTTTTAAGTTGATTTACGTCGCGCCGACACAGATAACTTAGGTCTTATGGCGACGATGGGATATGAAAGGGCTAGGAGAGGAATGGAAGCGATCTTGGCATTAATTAAGGTACAGCCCCATCATTTGCCTAGTGTAAAAATAGGAAACCACGAAAAACCATCTCAAGGCTGCCGACAGTGGGGTTCCAATCCACTATCTGCCGAATGCAAACTCAAAGCTGCGCGCCCCTAACCGCACGGCTAACTCGCTCGGTAAAAAAACAGTTCCCTGAAGGAAACCATAATTTAATTTAATCGAACATTAACATTTTAACATTAACATTTTCAAGTGACATTGCGACGGAAAAGTAGTATTTGATGCTTAGGTAGTTTTTTGTGTTCCTTCCTTCTTCAACAAGTTTGCTTCAGTACTTTGGTAAACCTTAAAACACGTTAAAAGAAAGGCCATGTTTTTTCTTTTGACAAGATGACGGAAATATATGCTTAGGTAGTTTTTTGTGTTCCTTCCTTCTTCAACAAGTTTGCTTCAGTACTTTGGTAAACCTTAAAACACGTTAAAAGAAAGGCCATGTTTTTTCTTTTGACAAGATGACGGAAATATATTTTCTGCGGTTTGAAGTTTAATATAATAGGATATTTATTCCACCATGTGTGACGAGACCAAGATATGCAGCCACTCAAACCACGAAGTGAGTTTAGTGACTTTCTGGTCGGTTGGCTGTATTGCATGATGTAGCGGTTGTCTCAAGATGACCAATCAGATTTGAGCTGGAGCGCAGCTGCCGTTCGCTGTAGGAATCCGTTAGTAAGGGCGCGTCAACAGTTAGTTTGGTCTACGGAAAGCGTGGGAAGGAGGTTTTCGAGAGCACGAACTAAGTTACCAAGATGAGGGAAATTGTACACATTCAGGCTGGTCAATGCGGAAATCAGATTGGAGCAAAGGTGAGTTAGATTGGTATTATGTTTATTGCTGTTATTTTATGGTTCTTGCATTGAGTATCGATTCCAGTGTTTGAATGACTTCCATGTTCGAGTGCTTCTGAACTAACATGCAGTAATCGTAACCGTTGTTTCTTCCCGTAGTGTGCAAGGGTTGTGATTTCTTTGTTCGCGCGATTAATGATACTGTGTGCCTAATACGAGAAAATTGATCAGAACATACTTAGGCTGTAAATATAGGGATAGTTTTGCCTTGGTTTAAGGAATATAGTTCGGTCATTACGCTTAAATATTTTGTGTTTAAATACTATTATGCATGTCAGCAGGGTGTCTGTAAATGTTCCATACTCGGTTCGGGACAGATCCATGATTGGGCGGTTCCCACGATTTCGCAGACATTGGTAGATATAGCAGTTACTTGACGCGGCTCGAATGACGTCACGGTGAGCTTCGCAAGGCTGCCAACTGAGGAGGAGCAAAGCGGCTTACAGGCCTCTAGTATCCCGCGTGACAAGATCATTGGTCTGGATATGTTAGGTCCTGCTACTGATACTGGGGGTAAGCAAAGGAAGTCGGGCGGTGTAATTAAGGTGCGTCCACACCAAGATGTTTTCGTTAACTTTGTTAATGAACAATGTTCATGAACAATGTTCATGAACATTTCTGTCTGTTAATAAACAAATTAGCGTGTTCATTAACTTAACAAAATTTCTTTAACTTTTGTGAATGAAACTTTTCATTAACATTTCGTGTTTTCGTTAACATTTCGGTTCGCACATGCGCAAAGACGCAATTAGAACACGCAAATTCGTAGCGCGGAATACAATACTTTTATTTATTTTTCGAAATCGACCGTCGAATCGCAAGCAACTCATATACACCATACAAATACATAACTGAAGTGTAGGAGTTATTTCTCTTACACTCTTACATGATCCTTGGTAGGAGTCACAAATCGCTAGGAATCTTCAAGTTATACTTAGTCTAACATTAATGCAGATGACATTCCGATAAATTTGTATCATTTCATGCAATTTCAGACTCAATTACTGTCAACAAGAACTGAAAGTCTTGTGGGGACATTCTCAGAAAGGTTTGAAAACCTGCTGCATCATGAACTGAAAGTTCTGACATAGGCCTAAGTGTCCTCTGCAAACTTAATTCTAAACGCTTTTCCAATATTTTTCTTTGCCACACTTTGCGTCTGCATTTTTCTCTAATTGCACTCATTAAAATAATGAAAGCTGCAGCTGTATTTTCTTCTTCCTGACCCTATCCATTGTAACCTCACAAACAGATATTTTGGTGTGGACACAATGTTAAAGAAGTTTATTAACCTCTTGAGAAATGTTTTCCGTAACATTGTTTATTAACTTTGTTTCGTAAACATTGTTTATTAACTTTGGTGTGGACTAACCACAAGCCCCCCAGGTTAGTGCCGCGAAGCGGTCGATGGGCCTCTAGTATTCTGCGTGACAAGACTATTGGTCTAGTTCAGTTTTTGTTGATCACTACACAAAATACATGTATTTCGAACATAGTGGAATCGCATCCAGCACACGCAATGTCTATATTACAATGCCGTTCTTTCACTGAATGTGGTCACCACGTGGCTACAATTCTTGCGAACTCTATCGGAGAGAATGTGAACATTATTATTATTATTATTATTATTGTTATTATTATTGTTAGAAAAGCGCACGAATATGAACATTGCCTTCGTCAAAGCTCATCACAGCTAGCCAATAGAAACAAAGAAAAGGGCGGCAATTTCAAGTTTTAGGCTGCCCGGATTTAATTATACTATTTCATTATTACTAATGAACGGTGTATAACTTGTATATCAGGTATCATAGAAGGCATAGAACATTTAGAGGTTATGGAGGCTGGACATGTTCGTAAAATGAAACGCTGTAAGAGACGGAGAAACCCATTTCTCGTAGATGACGAAAGTTTAAAATGAAATATCTATTTACAAGGGAATATGCTCGAATTGATATTACCGCAGACAGAAATGACATAATGAAAGATCTAAGAGGTGGCTCCGTATTTTGCGAACTTCATGTTCTCAATGCACCACGGACATGAGCGCAGAATGATGTTAGTAATTATCAGTGACAATTATTGCTAGTGAGAATTAATATACGGATGAAATATGTGAATTATTGTTCTGTTCTTGTTTATTCGAACATTCGTGCTACCTCGCGGCTTTTCGGAAGATTTTGCTCGTAGGTAATCAGCAAAAGTGATCATAAAGGCGGTGAACGTGAAAAATACGTCAGTGAACTATAGAAAGAGATCCCAACGGCTTGGTACGAGTATATACGTGCAGTATATATGGTAACTAGCTGATGTACCCGTGCTTCGCTACGGGATTCTCAGAAAGACTAACTTTCTGGTTTTCCTAACTGAAGTAAACAAAGGCCATTACAAAAACATCAATAGGTACTGTAAGTAGCGATTAAAAGCAATGTTTTCATATAAAATACTCGATCAAATGAAAACCCGCACATTTTCTCACTTTTAACGAACAGTACTACGGTTAAAAGGTGAACAATAAAACTTTGATTTCCACCTATTCAATACGAAAAAAATGAGGATAGTCTGTTGCAGTACTACGGTGCCGATCTAACAGTCCAAAGTTCCAGAGCTGGAATGACCAGACCGCAGACAGCCGTGAACATTCCTCGGCCATAATTCACTTAAATATGCACACTGATCATTCCAATCAGTGCCTCAGAGTAGGAATTGAATAGCTCGAATGCTATGATAAACTAGTGTGTTACGTACGAGTAGTATCAGAAAATTTATGAACCAGAGGAATGGCATGCTAAAGAAGAAAGTACGGAGCTCGAAAGCTGCAGTCGCTTAAGTGCGGCCAGTATCCGGTATTCGGGAGATAGTAGGTTCGAACCCCACTATCGGCTGCCCTGAAGATGTTTTTCCGTGGTTTCCCATTTTCACAACAGGCGAATCCTGGGGCTGTACCTTAAGGCCACGGCCGCTTCCTTCCCACTCCTGGCCCTTTCCTGTCCCATCGTCGCCACAAGACCTATCTGTGTCGGTGCGACGTAAAGCAACTAGCAAAAAAGAAGAAGAAGAAGAAGAAGAAAGTTATCTTACTCCTCAGTTACTTCCCGCCAATATTCAAGCAGGCTGTTACACTCGGCACAACCGGGCGAGTTGGCCGTGTGGTTAGGGGCGCGCAGCTGTGAGCTTGCATCCGGTGGATTGGAACCCTACTGTCGGCAGACCTTCCCATTTTCACATCAGGCAAATTCTGGGACTGCAAGTAAGGCCAAGCCCTTTCCTATCCCATCGTCGCCATAAAACCTATCTGTGTCGGCGCGATGTTAGGTAAATTTAAAAAAAATACTCGGTACACAGCAGTAATCCTATATATCGTAGATGGGTGGCGACAGAAGACACAAAGTCCACCACAACAAACAATGGTCAATGTAATGTTATTGTTGATTAGTTTCATGAGCTGTATTGTAGGCCTTAACCTTTAGTTTTGTTTCAACTCTGTGATATTATTGCGTCTTATAAAATTATTTATAGCGTAGACTGTAGTTCCTTATTCTCCGACTTCACATACTGATTTTCATTAAATTCTGTTTACCCATGTTCTCTTGACTTAGCGCTGATATGGACTTGTAACAAAAATCCAAATTCACGAATATCTCTATGATCATAGCCGGTACGCTAACAATGCATAAGATATAAATTATCGGATATTTAAAACTGTATAACTTTAGTTATGTAGGCCTAGTATTTATCGATACGACCACCAATAACATAAATATTTGAGAATTACATTTTAGGCCTTCCCCTAAACTACCATTTCACTCAGCGTGAATAAAATTATGACCTAGATTATAGCGACTTATTTCCCGACTTTTTATACCAATTTTCATTAAGATAGAACCACTAATAACAAATAGTTGAGAATTTAATTTTAGGCTTTCCCCGAAACTATCATTTTTCTTAGTGTGAATACAATTATTTATGGCCTAGATTGTAGTGACTTATTCCTCAACTTCCCGTACCGATTTTTGTTAAGATACGGCTATTAATAACAAATATTTGAGGATTAAATTTTAGGCCTTCCGCTAAGCTACCATTTCAGTCAGCGTGAATAAAATTATTTATGGCCTAGATTGTAGCGACATATTACCCGACTTTGTATACCGATTTTCATTAAATTCTCTTCAGCCGTTTTCTCGTGATGCGTGTAAGACAGACGGACAGAAATTACGGAAAAGTAAAAAGTGCATTTCCTTGTTACTGTGGGCACAACTGATACAGAAATACCATCCTTTTTAAATTCTGAGCAATGTACAGACAACACTCTTATTTTGTATATAGATATAATGCATAAACCATATTTATTAATAACAGTTTTTTGCTAGTGACTTTACGTCGCACCGGCACAGATAGGTCTTATGACGACGATGGGATAGGAATTGGAAGGAAACGGCCGTGGCCTTAATTAAGGCACAGCCCCAGTATTTGCCTGGTGTGAAAATGGGAAACCACGGAAAACCTTCAGGGCTGCTGACAGTGGGATTCGAACCCACTATCTCCCGGATGCAAGCTCATAGTTGCGCGGCCTTAACCGCACGGCCAACTCGCCCGGTAACAAAAATATACAACGCTTATACGGGGTTTATTCAGCAAAGAACTATACAAGTGTTGAACGACCCTATGAGGATTTTTTATTAGTAAGACTGAACTTAATATTTTTTCCAGCCCAGCTATTTGTTTAGAACAGCATGCCGGGTTGTTCTCATAGGACTCGTCTCAACATTTATTTCCTGATAGACTTTTTTAACATATGAAGCCTTAATATTTTCAATAACTGGTAATCTTGCATACGTTTAGATGTTTTAATTTCTGTTATGTATATAGTGGTAGCATCGGAAATTTTAAAATTTCTCTCCGGATCTCTGGCTGTTTTATTATGATGGCTTGTTGAGCAAGATAAAGATGACTACTGTATAACATCCCAGCACAGTGCTCTCCAAGCCTTCACTTATCCATCCATCTGTACATACATACATACATACATACATACATACATACATACATACATGCATGCATCTCTCTCTCTATATATATATATATATAAAATAAGAGTTTTGTCTTACATTGCTCAGAATATAAAAAGAATGGTATTTCTGATATCAGTCATGTCCACAGTAACAAGGAAATGCACTTTTTAATTTTCCGTAATTTATGTACAGTATATATGTACTACGCACATCACGATAAAACGGCTGAAGAGAATTTAATGAAAATTGCTATGTAAAGTCGGGGAATAAGCGCTACAATCTAGGTTATAAATAATTTTATTCACGCTGAGTGAAATGGTAGTTTAGGGGAAGGCCTAACATTTAATTGTCAAATATTTTTTATTAGTGGCCCTTTCGATAAATACTATATAACTTTAAATATTAAATTTCCGATTATTTATGTCGTATACATTTTACCGCACCGGCTATGATAACAGAGATACTCATAAATTTGGATTTTTGTTGCTAAGTCCATATCAGCGCCGAGTCACGAGAAAATGGGTAAACGGGTTTTAATGAAAATCGGTATGTAACCTCGGGGAATAAGGAACTACAGTCTACGCTATAAATAATTTTTTAAGACGCCCTAATATCACAGAGTTGAAATAAAACCAAATGTGAAGGCCTACAATATAGAAACCTCATAAAATTGATCAAGAATAAAATTACATTGACCATTGTTTGTTGTGATGTGCTTTGTATTGTCTGTTGCCACTCATCTCCGATGGAATTACTGTTGCGTGCTGATTATAACAGCCTGCCTGTATATTGGCGGGAAGTAGACCTCTCTTTTTTAGCATGCCATTCCTCTGGTTCATAAATTTTCTGATACTGCTGGTACCTAACACACTGGTTCATCATAGCGTTCCAGCTATTCAATCCCTACTCTGAAGCGTTGATTGGAATGAGGTGTGTGCACATTTAATGGAATAATGGCAGAGGAGCGTTCACGTCTGTCTGCGGCCTGGTCATTCCAGCACTGGAACTTTGGACTGTTAGATCAGCACCATCGTACTGTTCGTTAAGTGAGAAAATATGCTGTTTTTCATTTGATCGAGTATTTTATATGGTAACATTGCTTTTAATCGCTACATTCCTCCTGATGCCATTGTAATGTCCTATGTTGACTTCAGTTGGGAGAACTACAAAGGCAGTCTTTCTGTGAATTCTGTAGCGAAGCACGGGTACATCAGCTAGTCTTCATTTTAGACTGTTATACCTCTCAGCATTCAGTCTGCAAGCCTCAGTGAATTATAAATCGCCACCACAATCAACTATTTGTAACAAGTTCTGTGACCTCGTTTAGTTCTATATATCATCTTTATATCGTTAGAAACTGAGTCTAACCAATGTCATCTTGGCCTCCCTCTGCTCCTCTTACCCTCCATAACAGAGTCCATTATTTTCCTAGGTAACCTATCCTCCATTCGCCTCACATGACCCCACCACCGAATTCGGTTTATGCGAGCAGCTTCATCTGTCGAGTTCATTCCTAACTTAGCCTTTATTTTTTCATATCGAGTACCCTCCCGCCATTGTTCCCACCTGTTTGTACCAGCAATCATTCTCGACTATCATGTCTGTACTTCTCCAGCTATTCAACTACTAGCTAGCTATTCAACAACAGCTGATATAGTGTTAAATGCAATATTATTGTATAACATTACATACAATGTAATATGAACTCTAGTTTAACAAATAGGCCTATCTGTATACGTTTTTTAAAACTAAGTGTACAGTTCTAAATAGGAGAACTTACTTCACACTCACCATTTGCTCCTACGATCAACATCGTTAAAGTTGCTGTTTTATCATGACACCAATGTATTTTAAATCAACCAATTTATCACCATAAGTGTAATCTATATATATAAAGTAGCTTGTCCTGACTGACTGACTGACTGACTGACTGATTCATCATCGCCGAGCCCAAACTACTGGACATAAAGAAATTAAATTTTGGAGATATATTCATATTAAGATGTAGGTGCTCGCTAAGAGAGGATTTTTGGATATTCCGTCGCTAAGGGGGTGAAAAGGGGGGTGAAATTTTAAAATGAGTGTGTCTGTATCTCAAAACTTTAAAAGTTTACAGATGTGAAAATTGGTATTTAGAATCTTCTTTAAAAATAAGGAAACACGTATTTTTTTGTTTTGAGACAATCCCAATAGGAGGGGCACAAAAGGGTGAAAAAGGGGTTGAATGCCTTTAATCGGGATACCGGTACTTATATCTCAGAAACTGAAGATATTACAGACATGAAAATTGGTACTTTTGATCTCTTTTAGAAATAAAGAAACACGTATTTTTTTGTTTGGGGGAAATCCAATTAATGGGAGGGTGAAAAGGGGGTGAATTTTTAAAATGGGTGCATCTATATCTCAAAACTCTTAAAGTTTACAGATGTAAAAATTGGTACTTAGAATCTTCATTAAAAACAAAGAAACACGTATTTTTTTGTTTTCGGAAAATCCCAATAGGAGGGGTGAAAAGGGGTGAAAACGTGGTTGAATGACTTCCATGAGGATACTTATATCTCAGAAACTGAAGATATTACAGACCTGAAAATTGGTGTTTAGGATCTCCTTTAAAAATAAAGAAATACATATTTTTTTGTTTTTGGAAAATCCAATTAATGGGGGGTGTGAAAAGGGGGTGAATTTTTAAAATGAGTCTATATCTCAAAACTTTTAAAGTTTAAAGATGTAAAAATTGGCATTTAGAATCTCCTTTAAAAATAAAGAAACACGTATTTTTTATTTTCGGAAAATCCCAATTGGAAGGGTGGAAAAGGGTGAAAAAGCGGTTGAATGCCTTTAATGAGGCTACTTATATTTCAGAACCTGAAGATATTACAGACCTGAAAATTGGTATTTGGGATTTACTTTAAAAATAAAGAAACAGGTATTTTTTTGATTTTGGAAAATCCAAATAATGGAGGGTGAAAAGGGGGGTGAATTTTTAAAATGAGTGTGTCTACATCTTAAAACTTTAAAAGTTTACAGATGTAAAAAAAGGTATTTAGAATCTTCTTTAAAAATACAAGAACACGTATTTTTTGCTTTCTTTAAATCCCAATAGGAGGGGTGTAAATGGGTGAATAATGGGATGAATGCCTTTAATGAGGATACATATATCTCAGAAACTGAAAATATTACGGAACTGAAAATTTGTATATGGGAGCTCCTTTAAAAATAAGGAAACACGTATTTTTTTGTTTTTGGAAAATCCAATTAATGGGGGTTAAACAGGAGTGACAAACTGGGGTGAATTTTTTGAAAGACTATATCTACAGAATATCTGAGAAACGTAAAATGTTATAGACGTAAAAAGTGGGTATTTGGAATCTCCTGTAAATGTAAAGAAAGATAGGTGATTTGTTTTCGGAAACTCCACGTAAGGGAAATAAAAAGGGGTGAAATTTTAAAAAGCGAATTTCTACAGTATATCTCAAAAACTTAACATGTTACAGAAGTGAAAAATGGTATTTTTATCTCTATTAAAAATAAAGAAACGTGTATTTTCAGCTTTCGGAAATACCACTTGGGTGGAAAGGGGGGGGGGGGTAAAAGTGACTGAAAATGGTGTTGAATTCTTTTAATTAGGCTACTGATATCTCAAAAATGAAGATATTACAGACGTGAAATCTGCTTTGGAATCTGCTTTAAAAGTAAAGAAACACGAATTCTCGGAAAATCCAATGAAGGGGTGGGGGTGGGGGGGGGTGAAAGAATTAAAAAACTAATTGAATTAATTGTATGAGAATACATACATCTAATAGAAACTAAAGTTGTTACGGACGTGAAAATTGGTATTTGAATCTCCTTAAACAAAGAAAAACGCGTTTGGGGGGCGGGAGTGAAAAGGAGTTGAATTCCTTTCATGAAGACACATAAATCAAAAACTGAAGAAGTTAGAGTCGTGATAATTACTATTTAGAAGATCCTTTACTATTAAGGAAACAAGTATATTTTGCCGGAAAATTCACTTACGGGGTGGGGGGAGGGGAGTGTGAAAGGAAGTGAAAATAAAGTGAATTATTTTTATGGGGATACTTATATCTCAAAACTGAATGTAACAGATGTGAACATTGGTGTTTGGAATATCTTTTAAACATAAAGAAACACGTCTTCTATTTTTTTTTGGGGGGGGGGGGGTAAATAAACTTAACGGCGGTGGAGTGTAAAAGGAGGTGAGATCTATTGATTTTACTGTTCATAATGTACTTAAGGAGCCTCCGTTGCTCAGGCGGCAGCGCGCCGGCCTCTCGCAGCTGGGTACCGTGGTTCAAATCCCGGTCACTCCATGTGACATTCGTGCTGGACAAAACTGAGGCGGGACAGGTTTTTCTCCGGATACTTCGATTTTCTCTCTCATCATTCATTCCAGCAACACTGTCCAATATTTCATTTCATTTGTCATTCAACGATCATTGCCCCAGAGGTGTGCTTCGGCAGCCGGCACAATTCCTATTGTCGCTGCTAGATGGGGCTTTATTCATTCAATTCCTGACCCTGTCGAATGACTGGAAACAGGCTATATAGTTTCGATGTACTTATTCTGATCATAAACCGATCATTTTTAATCTTTCTGGGCTGGTTTTCAACAGCCATCTTTTCCTTCGGAGAACGTTCTTAGATTACAGTAGATCCTCCTGGCATGTAAATAAAAATTTAAACACATTTGAAATAAACGATAGGAATGAGATGGACCGTCAAATTGTTCACCTCTATAATAAGGTCAACAATGCACGGAAGTATGTCATTGGTATCGCCAGAAATCCCGCACACTTGCCTACGCGCGACGATGGTGCTGGTCACATTGTAACAATGACACTGGCAGCAGATGTAATTTACCGCCAAGTAGCGATCTTGCAGCTTGCTGTGGGGTTCAGAACATCTTTTAATAATAATAATAATAATAATAATGTTCTGGACCGTTGTCAAATGTGCGGACCCCCCTGGAAAATGGTCCTGGACGGGTAATGACTAAGAATGCAGTCCGGCCACGGGTTCAGTACCGCCAAGGCACCTAAGACGACACCACGCCGGATCTCCTGAAGGATTTGATCCATATTAAAAACGCTTATAGGAAAAGATGGCAAAGATTTAGGGACCCAACTGACGGGGTGGAATATCTGGACCTAGCCCGGGAAGTACGAAATCGATTGCTGGAAAGAAAGATTGAAAAATGTGAGGAAACATACCGTAATCTATTAGAAAACGAGTCAGATCGCGAATTTTGGCGGATTCTCGCAGAAAACGAGTCAGATCGCAAATTTCGGCGGATTATATATCTAAAACAATTAGCATTCAATTATAAATTTCAGTATAATACCGTAGCGAAGCACGGGTATCTTGCTAGTTTTAGAATATTTTAACTATGTACATTTTTGCCTACAATGATACCTTGGATTTTAATAGTTTGTGATTAAGCTGATGATGTTCAAAAAAAAAAAAAGATCGAAACATGTACTTGTGAAAATATTTTTGGACTTGTAAAGGTGGGATTTTTCTGATATTAATACGTCCATTAAGGTCGACAATGCGGGCAAGATATGAAGTCTTGTAATAAACATAACTAGTACTCGGTATTAAATTCAGATGAAGGAAAGTTTCAAAATCATTAAGCACCGAAATACTGTGCTTACTAAAAACATAATTTTATCACTTGATGCAGAACCGGAGTAAAATTTACACACTTAAGTCACACCTTAAAGCAACATCCAAAATTGTATATACTCCACATTAAATGCCAACGGCCGTAGCCGTGTTGAAACACCGGATCCCGTCAGATCTCCGAAGTTAAGCAAATTGGGCGTGGTCAGGAGTTGGATGGGTTGCCATGCGCTGTTAGTGGGGGGTAAGGGAATGGAGGAGAGGAAAGGAACTGGCCACCCTACCGCACGTAAACTCCGGCTCAAGAACACCTCTGCGGAGGTTCGGACCTGCCTTCGGGCAGAATAACCCTTACCTACCTACCCACATTAAATGTATCAAATCAGCATAACTAATCAATTTAGAAATAAGCCCGTTACAGTAAAAGCAGATCATCACCATTTCACTTGTAGGCGCTGTGAAATGCTATTAGATATATTCATTAGGATACAAGGAACTAGTAGAGGTGCGTAAATACTGTGTTTTTGCACAGTTAACTGAGATATATAACATTGAATAGTCCACTATATATGACTAGGAGAGCGTGTGGGGACCATGTTAAAACTGGGTGAACGAGGGGTGATGTATGACGTCACACAGACTGGTAATTAATATCCAAAAAGGTAGAGAGACTGGTAATTAATATCCAAAAAAGGTTAAGTCCAAATTTTTGTCGCTGCGCATGCGTGACGAATTGAATTATTTAACATTTCACTGTGGAGAAGAAAAATGTTCGTGCCGTCGTGAGTATAACCTCACACCATTTAATTTAATAATCACTTACGAATTGCAAAAAAAAAAAAAAAAAACATATTTTTTTCATCTAAGATCCTTCTGCTTGGGCAATGGTAGAAATCGCCCTTTGGGTTAAACTTTCTGAAAATGTTATTGGCGATGGTCGGGTTCTTTACCGGACCCAAGTACATTTCTTCAATCCTATCTTGGACACAGTACCGAAAATTGACCTCAGTTGGCTAAGGTCATCCAGGGGTAGAAGAAAATAGAAATAATTCAGTAGCCGGCCCCTTTTTATCAGGAGCTAGCACATTTTTCGCAAATACACATTATGAACACCACAGATTAGACTAGGATCAAGCTACGTATTATTTTTGAAATGTGGCCTTAAGTAGTATAATCTCAGTTCATATAAGAATGGAAATTTATATTTTAAGAGATACTAACCCAAATAATCACCAGTCACCTTCAAGGTCAGCGTCTTTTAAAATTACACTACATGTGCCTGTTTGATTTCCCAACAGTAACATTCAACTTGCTTAACAATGCAAACACACCTTCAAAATCAGTGTAGGGTCCGTTTTTGCAGTATGATAAGATGCCATGAACAATGTATTCATATGCTGTAACATATTAGCATTCATTTTCTTGACGCACCTCGCTAAAGGTGCACATTCGGGATTTTTCATGAAACTTTCAGCCTCCTGCCGGCCCCGCGGTGTCGTGGTAGCGTGCCTGCCTCTTACCCGGAGGCCCCGGATTCGATTCCCGGCCAGGTTACGGATTTTGACCTGGATCTGAGGGCTGGTTCGAGGTCCACTAAGCCTACATGATTACAATTGAGAAGCTATCTGACGGTGAGATGGCGGCCCCGGTCAAGAAAGCCAAGGATAACGGCCGAGAGGATTCGTCGTGCTGACTGCACGACACCTCATAATCTGCAGGCCTCCGGGCTGAGCAGCGATCGTTTGGTAGGCCAAGGCCCTTTGGGGCTGTTACACCATTTTTTTCGGCCTCCTGACACTTCGAGTGAGGATAGGATTTTTCGTATGTTTTAAACGTTTCCAGTTTAAATGGTCCTGAAAATCCGGATACACCTTTAGAATGTTTATCGGCAATACTACAAAAGTTACTGCATAATTTACACTTCGCAATTCCTTCTTCACAGCACAGCCACGGTAGTCATTCAAGCTATGATTCTCTGCATTGTGTATCATTCTCATACTTCTCTGAATCAGTAACATTCAGTTTGCTTAACAATGTAACCAAACCTTCGAAATCAGTGTAGGGTCTGTTATTTTTTGCAATATGATAAGATGCCATGAACAATGCATTCATATGCTGTGACATATTAGCATTCATTTTCTTTACGCACTTCGCTGAAAGTGCTGAAATTTCCGTTTGCCTGAAATATGAAATGTCGACGTATTTTTGATGTTTGACCTATCATTGTCTTGAACACCATAAATTTCACGCTGGCCATTGTCGTCCTGAACTCTACAGTCGGCACTTCCATCAAGTGTTTTCTCACATTCACTCCCTTCTGTATCACTTTGTGTTACATTTACGGGCCCTACCTACGAAGAAATCTGAAAGAGTACACTGTTACTCGCATCAGTCAATTTGTGCGGTTTTGTTCGTTTCATTTTGCCGATTTTCTCAAGTTTAGCACAGAAACGTAAAATACACCAGCGTTAAATGGCTTCCGAGTTCGCGGGCTTCGATGTCTGATGCTACGTTGCCAGTTTTCCATAAACGCACAGGAATAAAAACAACCGTATTTATAAAGTGCAAACTGTTCAATACCAAAATGCTGTAATTAAATTAAAAGTAGAAATATTGTTCGGTGAAAATACAAGAATTGATAAACACGTCATTCCGTATGTTCTAAATGCAAAGAATGAATTCCACGGGAATTTACAGTATCAGCACTGCTTTGGCGGCAATAGTTGAGGAACGGCTAGTCACGGGAAGGATGGCGGTAATGAAGTGTTTGTGGAATTATTTAACGTAGTAGTTCTGTGCATTTCTCCACAACTCTGGTCTGATCTTTGTACTCGGCTACCGATAGCTGATCATCTGTAATAGAACTCGATGTGTTACGATATGTTCACATGAAAGGATACTTGTTTGACGGGTTACACATGAAAGGATACTTGTTTGACGGGTTACAACGATATCTCCCATGACCGCTAGGCAGCTCCCGCGTAGAACTGAAACGTCCAGTTCCAAGGTACGAAGAGCAATTACAAAATTCAAGACTCTGCCAAAAGCACAGAAAATGTTTATTGCACATATTAAAATATATGAGCTACAGAAAAAAACGTGAAACACCACACGACTTGTTACTTTGTAAAGTAATGGGAAAGTACATGTAAGGGAACTCCGGATTTCAAAAAATAAATTTTCAGAACCGAATTAGAAAATTCAGGCGCCAGGTAAAAATATTTCAGGCCCCATGGCGACTGGGCGCCCGGTACTTTTCGACCCCTGGTCATATCGGCTTGGATTGAAACAAAAGAGGGCTTGAATTTCAGACAATTTTATCCTTAACAACATACTTTTATGACCTCCATAAGTTCATTTTGAATCTGTGCTGAAGCCCCTTTGAATGTTCATGGAGATTGTAAATGGCTCGTATAATCCGGTCAATTCTGAGCAAGTCAATTTAATGTGGGTTTGTTTTTTTTGCTACTTGTTTAACGTCGCACTTACACACTGAAGGTTTTCAGCGACGGATGGATGGGAGAAGGCCAGGATTGGGAAGGTACTGGCCGTGACCGTAATTAAGGTACAGCCCCAACATTTGCTTGGAGTGAAAATGGGAAAGCACGGAAAACCATCTTCAGGGCTGCCGCTGGTGGGATTATTATTGTATAATTGGCTTTACGTCGCACTGACACAGATACGCCTTCTGGCGATGATAGCACGGTAAAGGGCTAGAAGTGGGAAGGAAGCGGCCATGGCCTTAATTAAGGTACAGCTCCAGCATTTGCTTGATGTGAAAATGGGAAACAACGGAAAACCATCTTCAGGGGGGGGGGGGTCGAATCCACTATCTCCCTAATGCAAACTCACAGCCGCGCGCCCCTAACCGCATGGCCAACTCGCTCGATATTGTTCTTAACAATTGGCACTGTTATTTGATTGGTCATTTTTCCGGTGATCACGTCAAGGTAATTCTTGTTTGCACAAATATGAGTGTTAGAATTATAGTCCAGTAACCTGCCTATTTGATGCTACCAGTTCATTGTGGTGATGGTTTAACGTAGCTCTAACACGTGAAGGTTTTCAGCGGCAGAAGGAAGGGGAAGGACTAGGATTGGGAACGTAGCGGCCATGTCCTTAAGTAAGGCACAACCCCAGCATTTGCTGATGTGAACATGGTAAACTACGGGAAACATTCTTCAGGGCTCCCGACGGTGGAATTGGAACCCACCTTCTCCGGAATGCAAGCTCACAGCTGCGCGATCCTTCTGCTATGTCCAAATATAAGGGTATTAGATGCGAAAATTATGATTTTTCGGGGAAAGTGCTGACTTTTCGCAGTTCGTAAATGATTGAAAAACGAAAACCCGCAGTCTGTTTCCAGTCATTCCACCAGGTCAGGAATGGAATGAATGAAGCCCCATCTAGCGGCGAGGATAGGAATTGTGCATGCTGCCGAAGCCTGTCGCACTCCTCTGGGACACTGATTAACGACTGACAGGTGATTCCATTTATATTGGAGAGACGGTTTGAGGCGCTGCCTTCGTAAGGGATTATAAAATGAATATATTTGCCATGGTAGCCATGTTTATGACGGATTAGTCAATACATCTCTTAAACTTTTTGAAGGTCAGCCATGCTGAAACTATGACGTCACGAGCCAACATTTAACGTTTAAATTTGTATAAATACGCAAACTAAGCTCGCGGTGTATTACAACAGATCTCTTTACATCACAAAATGCATACTGATATAAATAATTACAGAAATCACAACCATTAAAATACTGGAAAATTAAGTACAAAGCAACAAAACACGAGATCGCTTCGATACCGCCTGATGGTCCGATCATTAGCGTACAGTTTACCAACGGGGGTGTTATGTTTAGGAATGAGAAAAGCATGTACGAACGATGTGAAACGATACGTGGAGTAGCAGTGAAGTGAGATCCTTAATGCTTGCCAGGGATCCATCAACCTGCTCCAAGACGTGTTAGCTATTAGATTACTTACACAGAGAAATACTGCATGGAAACTACATTGTATTGCAAGTTCACACAGTAAAAACCATACAATTTATTTTACGTCACGCCGACACAGATAGGTCTTATGATAACGATGGAATGGGAAAGGCCTGGGAGTGGGAAGGATGCGGTCGTGGCCCTAATTAACACACAGTCTGGTATGCAAAGTGGGAAACCACGGAAAATCATATTCAGGGCTCCGACAGTGGGGTTTGAACCCATTATCTCCCGGATGCAAGCTCACAGCTGCGCGGCCCTAACAGCACGGCCAACTCGCCCGGTACACAGTAAAAATAGTAGGAAGTAGTTTACTCTCAAATTACTCTAGAAGATTATTTTGATATAAGTTGTCTACGAAGCCAGCATAATTGAATTTCGAATCACTCGCGAGGTCATTTCATGGCAATTTCATACCCAGTTAAACAACATTTAAAACAACGCACATAAATCCATTTTGAATATGCACAAATCATTCGTTAATTAGTTAACTACACATTACCGCACAATGTGCCTACACGAGCCATTAATGAAATAAATATCAAATCATGAATTGACAGTAATGGTAGCGTGATTATGAGCACGTGGTAATGGTGGCCTGCCGAACTGTAGCGTGGGATTAGAGGACATGCCGCCATGGATTGTTGAACGGCGACCTGTTTCATTAGCATGGAAGCAGAATCATTCCCTCAATGTAATAAGAAGTAGCTTACCCACCGTACTGAGGGTACTGCTCAGAAATCAGGTGACTGCCCTCCTCTCCTTCCAACCTGTAAAAATGCTATTTACCTGTTCAGTGACATAGAGAATAGATCATTGATTTCAGCATAAATGACCAAAAGACTGTCTACATGATTTTCAGAAAAGGGGGAAGCGGAAGGCCAGCAGTGACTGATAGTCCATTACAATGGTAGAGAATTAACAAGGGTTAGTCACTTCAAATATCTGGGAGTCATATTCCAAACCAGAGGTGATGTTTTCACAAAACACATAGAGAATAGGACAATCTTGGCATTTAAAGCAGTGAACGAAATCAAAGATTTACCTAAGATGTCAGTTAAAGCAGCGGTACAGCTCTTCAGTATTAAAATTGTGCCTATAATCACCTATGGTCTACAACTCGTCTGGGAATACCTAAACATTAATAGTCTACGACGAATAGAGAAAGTCAAAGCCGCATACTTAAAGAGAGTTCTGGGGCTTTCGATGTATACACTATCTCGACTTGTGCATGTTCTGACGAGGGAATCTTTCCTGATCGAAGAGCTACGCTTCAAGATGTCACTACCATCCACGACAAATTACGATCGACTACTTACGGAACTGAAGCAGAAAAGAGAAGACATTTTCTGGTTTCGTGACTGGACGATAACAAATTAGTCCAACCACACCATTCAAGAAGAAAGAGAAGACATTTGGTTAGAATTCTATGCAACGGATGCTATGACAACGCGGGGATGGATGGAAGCGAACTACGAATTAAGACATATTGTAATTAGATTGGCTGTTCATGGTTTTCACTTTAAGCTTTGCAGAACCGAAACATTTCATGAACCTGAATTCGGATGCATGTGTAAATTGTGCGATAGTGAATGTGATAGATACTATGTCCTAATAGAGGGAAATTGTCGATTAAGTTCTGTTCAGAAGAATGAGACCTATGTGGCTTGGAAATGTTAAAATTAATGTAATTACTTATATGGCCATTTGGCTGTAATAAAACTTATTATAATTATATTTTCCGAATATTTTAACTTCAAATATATGACTATACGTCAGGGTATGCATTTTTAAAGTAATCCGTCACGGGCCGCGGATATGTAGCCTACGTATTTTTATGAGCCCAAGCTCGTAAGGACCGCGGATGTTACGCCTCCTTCCTTCCGCGAGAAAGGGTTGGCTGAAATGTTGAATTACATTCGTCACCCATGCGCAGTAGCGGAAATTCGTACTTAGTTTTTCGATATTACCTAATTCCCTCTAACATCCTATGACGTCATCTTGGTCACCCAGTTAACGTGGTCGAAAAGTAGTGCGCAACTCTCAAAAATTTTCGAAAAAAGCTGTTTTGAAAATGTCGAGAAAAGGTACGAGAGGTTTAGCATGCCCGGTATGATCAAGTGAGAGATTGTGGCGTGGTGGTCGAATGGTTCTCCACTTCAGTTATGAAGATGGCGAGTTCGAGTCACGCTCGTCTCAACTTTTTTTCTTCTGGCATTTCCTGATCCCCATTTTCCTCGTGTTGCGAATGAGAGCAGCAGTTAGTCGGTAGTCACTGTCTGACCGCGTTGTGTCGTGTCGTGAAACTGTTGTATGCAATGTAACCAGACGTGCTCATCATAAATTCCATCAGCATGGAGTTCTCGCATGTTGAATTATGTTCGAACGGAAGTGTTTTTGAATGTAAAGCTATGGAAAGTGCAAACGAGTTCCCGGGAGAGCAAACAACAAACAGTTGAAAAGGATTTTGACAGTAATAGAAGAAAATAAGTTTGTAATAGATGAAAAGGGGGGGGGGGGGGGGAGGGGGCGGGGGGTCAAAAGCTGGTAGCAGCGTGACTCGAACTCGCCATTTTCATAACTGAAATGGAGAACCTTAACCACTCGTCCACAACGTCACCCTCGACATTTTCAAAATATTTTTTTTCGGAAATGTTTGAGAGTTGCGCGCTACTGCTTGGCCAGTGTGTTTTTGTGATTTAGTACTACCACCCTACAAATATTGAACAAAATCGGTGATGCGGACATCGTGACCTCCCCTTGTCAGCCAATTGTCCAGAAACATAGTATTTTCGCACCTCTATTCGTTCCTTGTACCCTAATAGCATTTCACAGGGCCTAGGAGTGAATTGGTGATGGCAGGCTTTCTTACTGCAACTTTTTGATATTTTTATCAGATTCACTTTAAATTAGCAAAATGTAATTCATCTCATATATACGGTACATAAAACCCGTGTGGGTACCAACAAACATATCTATCGGTTCACTACTTTCTGAGAAAAGTGCACCTACGAGGATTTGATGCAATACTGTGGGCTCATCCTTTCCTTGAGCGACTGTACATCTATATTTATAAAATAAGAATTTTGTCTGTACATTGTTCAGAATTTGAAAAGAATGGTATTTCTATCAGTCGTGTTCACAGTAACAAGGAAATCCACTGTTTAATTTTCCATCATCTCTGTCTGTACGGCCATCACGAGATAATAGCTGAAGAGAATTTAATGAAAATCGGTGTGCAAAACCGGGGAATGAGGCACTACAATCTAGGCCATAAATAATTCTGTTCACGTTGAGTGAAATGGTAGTTTAGGGGAAGGGCTAAAATTTAATTCTCAAATACCTATGTTATTAATGGTCCTATCGATATAATATTACATAACTAAAGTTATATAGAATTAAATTCCCGATCATTTATAGCTTATACATTTTTACCGTACCGGTTACGAATATATTTGCCATGGTAGCCATGTTTATGACGTATTAGTCAGTACATCTCTTGAACTTTTTGAAGGTTGCTTAGTCCATATCAACGTCGATCCACGAGAAAATGGGTGAACAGAATTTAATGAAAATCGGTATGTTAAGTCGGGAATAAGACGCTACAGTCTAGGCTATACATAATTAATACACGCTGCATGAATGGTAGTTTAGGGGAAGGGATCTAAAATTTAATTTTTAAATACCTATGTCATTGGTCCTATCGAAAAGTAGCTCTGCATAAGAAAAGTTAGAGAATACAATTTCAGATCATTTATATCTTCATACAGTTTTACCGTACCGACTGTTGCTTAGTCCATATCAGCGCCGAGTATTGCTAACATGGAAGTATTGTTCAATCGTGTTAACTGGAGATCGTTTTTGTCATGATTGTCTTAAGGTGTAAAACAGCGTGGTCATTAGTCCATATCGACAAGGAGAATTGTGAAGATAATTGTAAAAATGAGAAAAAAATCGTAAAGGAACGATCCCTTGAAGAATAGCGATCGCTTGAAAAATAAGACAAAGAGGGAGTCATGTAAGAAAGAAAGAAAGAAAGAAAGAAAGAAAGAAAGAAAGAACTATCTTTACAATAGATGCCCTAATATCACAGAGTCGGAAGAAAACTAAATGTGAAGGCCTACAATACCAAAAGTTCATAAAATTAACCAACAATGACATTGCATTGACCATTGTTTATTGTGATGTGCTTTGTCTCTTCTGCTGTCGCTCATCTCCGATAGATGGGATTACTGCTGCGTCCCGAGTAAAACAGCCTGCCTGAATATTGGCGGGAAGTAGCATGCCATTCCTCTTGTTCATAAAATTTCTTATAACTATTGGTACGTAACACACTGGTTCGTCATAGTATTTCAGCTATTCGATCCCTACTCTGGTTGGAATGAGCAGTGTACGAACTTAACGGAATAAGGCAGAGGAGTCTTCGCGGCTGTTTGCGGCCTGCTCATTCCGTAGCGAAACATAGGCACGTCAGCTAATCAGCACCTAAATTCGAAACTGAGCTACACGACTGCCACAGTAACAACTTGAGAAATGACCAGACAACTACCATATTCAGTTGTTCGTCACCTAACAAGTTAAGTTACATTTTCACATGATGTCCTAGGTAAGGGACTCCCTAACTTCTTGTATGCCAGTTCAAAGGAAATCAGCTGAAGTACCAGGTTCTGCTCGGGTACCTTTTCGAATGTTTAATTTTATAATTTGTATTATCTGTTTGAAGTAAATTTTTGTTGACTTCTTTACTGTGACGTTGATTGACATTTTATGGATTATTTTGAGGATTTAGAGTTATTGTTATGATTGTGTTTAATTTAAGTTCAAGTTTGAGATTATTTAGTTTCGCGTTAAACGTTCTCTTTGTGGCAGCCCAGATTGTCTGGGAAGTAGTTGATGTGATAGTGGTGATTATTATTTTAAGAAGAAGTATAACTAGGCAACCATCCTCTATTAACACTAATCAGAGGGAAAAAATGGAAGGGATCGGACACTTCGAAAAATGAAGCTATCTGCCAAAGAAAGACAAGGGCCACGAAAGGCGTGAAAATGAAAGACTCCCTAGGCCTCGCAACCTAATACCGTCGGGGTCGGAAAAGAACAAGAGTTGACCAAGGGAAGTCGGACAGGATAGAGGAAAGTGGGGAGGGTGGCACAAGTGGAAGCAATGCCAGAATTCAGCCAAGGGCCCCGTGTTCGTCAACCCACGCTCCCAAGCTTAGAGCCCCTGGGGCTCCTTTTAGTCGACTCTTACAACATGCAGGGGATACCATGCGTGTTATTCTACCTCCCCTACCCAAAGTGGGAGGAAGTAGTTGATCCTTTCAAATAAATAAATAAATAAGTATATTAGTGTATAGCATTTTTTGAGCCTCCGTGCCTCAGGCGGCAGCGCGCGGGTCTCTCACAGCTGGATTCCGTGGTTCAAATCCCGGTTATTCCATGCGATATTTGTACTGGACACAGCGGAGGCTGGGCAGGTTTTTCTCAGGGTACTCCAGTTTTCCCTGTCATTTTTCATTCCAACAACTCTCTCCAATATAATTCAAATCACCTGTCAGTCGTTAATCATTGTCCCAGAGGAGTGCGACAGGCTTCGGCAGCCGGCACAATTCCTATCCTCGCCGCTAGATGGGGACTTTATTCATTCCAGCAGTGGTTGTGATTTTTCATCTCCATAGTTTTTTCATCTTCTTTTTCAGATGGTAAGTCATATGAATACGAAGTTTTGTTGAGAGCTATTCTGGTTCAAACCCACATACATCCATCATCTCCGTTATATTTACATTCATTTTCACCCCCTCCCAACCTCCATACTGATTGCAGCTGAAGTATGACTTAACTATCCAGTGTGTCACAGTTCAACTCAGTAACTTCGTAAAGAATGTATTCGACATTAATATCAGTCATTTTCGTTCATTTTTATATTTCCCCATCTCCCCTAGGAGTGCTGGGGGTGTTACCCCAACAGTATTTTTTTTCAGGTAGTAAGTCATACGTGTACCAATTTTATATGAGGGGTATGCAGGTAGAAAACACATACATCCGTAATTTCTGTCATTTTGAACATTTTATTTTTCACCCCTTCTCATATCCATGACGATGGGGGCTGAACGACGACATCCGGAGTGTCATTCACTTGACTGTACATAAATATTTGTCGTTGTCTATTATTTTTTATATTTCACCCGTCTTTCTGTGTTTTTTTTAAATAATTCATTCTCGCCCCTAGGTTTATCTGACGCCGACAGTAATGTTTCCTATATAGTAAGTCATATGTATACCAAGTTTGGTTGAGAGGTATGCTAGAACATACACACATACGTCCTTAAACTCTGCTCTGTTGACATTTCCTTTTCTTTACCAGTTCTCACCCGCCTGCCAATTAGGACTGAACTTAAACTGCATCCAGAGTGTCACAGTTCATCTCAGCGACCCCGAAAGCTATGAATTAGACACAAATATCGGTCGTTTTCGCCCCTACTTTAGAGGCTATGGTTCTCTTACCCCTAAGGTATTTTTTCCATACAGTAGGTCCAGTTGGGTTGAGAGCTATGCTGGAATATACACACATACGTCCATTATCTCGGTCATTTTTGGACATTTTGATTTTAACCTTTTCCTCACCGCTGTGCGAAGGAAGGCAGAACTTGGACTTCTAAAAAATTCGGAGCGTTACTATTCATCTCGGCGACCATGAAAAGAATGGATTCGACACTATTTTCGAGTATTTCTACATCTCAACCCATCGTAGATATGCTAGGGTTATCATACCTCCACGCAGTTCGTCTCCCGATAATAGGCCTAAGTCATAAGTGACCAAGTTTGTTTGAAATCGCTCCTGTAGGCCCGAAAAGTATGGACTCAAAACTAATATCGGTCGTTTTTAGACATAAGTATATTTCGGCCCCTTATCTAAGGCTTCTAGGAGTGTCTTTCCCCCCCACAGTATTTTTTCCCCAGATAATTCAGCTGACAGTTATACTGGAATATACTCACAAACATCCTTAATCTCTGTTATTTGGATTTTTCTTTTCTTCACTCCTCACCCGCCTGCCAATTGGAGATCAACTTGGACTTAAACGACAACCGGAGTGTCACTATTCATTTTAGCGACCCCGAAAACTTTGGATGTTGACGATGATGATGATGCGTGTTGTTTAAAGGGGCCTAACATCTAGGTCATCGGCCCGTAAACCAACGAAATGAGACGAAATGCATAGACAATTTAAAAGTACAAAATTCATCCACTGACCAGAATTCACAACATGATGATGAAGAATGAATGGATGAATATGAATTTAAAACAATTAGAGGATCCGACCTGGAATGCTTCACCTTCCCAGAAACAATGATTACTGACCAAAGGACTGCTTCCCAAGCACAATCCTGAATCGATGATGCTTGTTGTCTAAAGTGGTTCAATATCCAGGTCAACGGTCCCTCATAATGGCACTTATCGCTAGTAAAGTAGAACCATGGTATTTCTCAAGTTGCGGTACTAATCAAAGGTAGCGTAAACTCACGGTGTTTCAAACATTATGGTACTACTCATGCGGAACATCACGAGCTTACGTTGCCTGTGATTTGTACCATTATGTGAGAAACACCAGGGGTTTGGGTGTTTGTGATTAGTACCACTATATGAGCGACATTGTTGGTCTGCGTTGCCTGTGATCTGAACCCACTATGCGAGGAACAGCACGACATGGTACGAGTCCCTGTGATTAGTACACATATGTGAGGTGCACCATGGGTTTGCGTTGCCTATGAGTGGAGAGGAGTGTTCACGGCCGCCTGCGGCTGGCCACTCCAGCTCTGGAACTTTGGTCTGTTAGATCGCATCGTAGAAAGTTCGTTAAAAGTGAGAAAATGTGCGGTTTTTCATTTGATCGATTATTTCATATAATAGCATTGCTTTAAATCGCTACATTCCTACTGACGTTTTTGTAATGACCTACTATGTAGACTTCAGTTAAGAAAACCACAAAGACAGTCCTGAGAATTCCGTAGCGAAGCACGGGTACATCAGCTAGTGGAGGAATATAATCACGTGAGTGTTCCTGTCGTGGTTGGTAGTGTAGTATGTTGCCTGATTATGAAGAAGTGTTGGGACAAACACAAACTCCCAGTTCCCGTGCCAGAATAATTAATCACAAGCGACTAAACTCCCCTACCCGGCCGGGGATCAAAACCAGGACCCAGTGAACCGAAGGCCGCTAGGCTGACCATCAGCCAAGGAGTCGGACGACATTAATATAGGCCTAGGTTATTTTCCATAGTTTTTACATGTCATCCTCTCCCATTCCCCAACTTGAGCAGGGTTTGGGATGTTCCATCTGTACAGGTTTTTCTTTTCTCCTGGTGTTCATATGTATACCAAGTTTCGTTGAGAGCTATTCTGGAATATACTCACATACATCCATAATCTCGGTCATTTTTACATTCATTTCCACCCCTTCTCAACCTCCAATCTGATTACGGCTGAAGTAGGACTTAACCAGCATCCATAGTGTCACAGTTCAGCTCGGCGACCTCGTAAAAATGGATTCGACATTAATGATTTCGTTTTCGTTTATTTTTATAATATTTTACCCCCATTCTCTAGGAGTGCCAGGAGTATTCTCCCCGCCCAACAGTATAATTTTCGGATGGTACTTTGCCGGCAGGACGTAGTCTTTACAGTGCACTATGTCTTCTGGTATGGGCTAGAGCAATATTGTTACTTTCATTGATCTGTCTCAGCTTTATCCTTGGCTTTGACAAGATGAAAGTGACTGAGGTATGAGTGATGCTACTAATGCCATTCCTTATGCAGCCAGTTCCTTCTATGAATGGTGTGAAAATGTTGCTCATAGGGTCAGTTGGTGCATGCATTTCAGTGGGCTTGGCAGACTGATATGTAATAGCAATTTCTGGCTCGGTGGGGGAAAGCAACGGGAAACGACCTCACTCCTCATTTCCCCAGTACGCCTCTTCAGTGATGCCTAGGCCATTTATGACAGCTGATGGTGGAGCTGTTGAGGATCCAACCAGCCTTCGGGCTGAGGACTAAACACACATACAATTCATATGTGTACGCACTATCGTTGAGAGCTATTCTGGAACATACATACATTCATACATACATACATACATACATACATACATACATAATCTCGGTTATTTTTGCATTAATTTCCACCCCTTCTCAACCTCCATTCTGATTACAGCTGAAATATGGCCTAACCAGCATCCACAGTGTCACAGTTCAACTCAGCGACCTCGTAAACAACGGATTCAACTTTGATATCAGTCGTTTTCGTTTATTTTTATATTTCACCCCCATTCCCAGGAGTGCTAGGGGTGTTTTCCTCCAACAGTATTTATTTCAGATAGTAAGTCATATGTGTACCAAAACTGTATGAGGGCTATGCTGAAAGAATCATACATGCATGCGTAATTTCCATAAGTTTGGGTATTTTCCTTCTCTCCCCTTCTCATCCCCATGCCATTGCTGACTGAACATGGACTTCAAAGACATCCGGAATGTCATTCATTATTCACCTCAGGGCCCCTGAAAACTATGGACTGCACATTAATATTTGTCGTAGTTTATTATTTCAATATTTCACCCCTCTTTCCGTATTTTCTATAATTCGCCTTCGCCGGTGGCGGTGCTAGCTGAATCGTACCCCTCTAGTAATTTCTTCCAGGTAATTCATATATGTACCGTGTTTAGTTGAGAGGTATGCTAGAACATATACACATACGTCCGTAAACTCTGTCACTTGCGACATTTTTTTTTTCATTCGTTCTCACCCCCTCTGCCGATTGGGACTGAACTTTGTCTTAAACGGCATCCAGTGTCACAATTCATCTCAGCGACCCTGAAAACTATGCATTCGACTCAAATATTGGTCGTTTTCGATTATTTTCATATTTCACCCCTACCTTGGGGGGCTAGGGATTTCTTACCCCACAGTATTTTTTTTTTTTTAGATAGTAAGTCATACTTCCATCAATATTGATAGAGAACTATGCTGGAACATACACACATACGTTCATTGTCTCGGTCATTTTGAAAATATTCTTTTTCACCTTTATTCACCCACGATGCCATAAGGGGTTGAACTTGGACTTTAAAACATCCGGAGTGTCACTATCATCTCAGCGAGCCCGAAAACTATAGATTCGACACTATTTTTTATTGCTCTTTTTTCTCACCCCTCACTCCCAACCAATAAGGGTGCCAGCATTGTCTTACCCCCGCGTGGTTAGTCTTCTGATAGTAAGTCATATGTGTAGCAAGTTTGGTTTAAATCGGTCCAGTAGTCCGCAAAACTGTGGATTCGACATTAATATCGGTCGTTCTTAGCTTTATTTATATTTCACCTCTTCCCTTGGAGGTTCCAGGGGTGTCTTGCCCCAGCAACATTTTTCACAGACTAAGAAATATTTGTACCAAATTTAGTTGACAGCTATGCTGGAAAATACTCACATACAACCATACGACCGACGTAATACCATTTTAACTCTGTGCTACCAGTTAAATACCATTCAACGAATCGAGTTGTACTCATAAGCAGGAATGTTACACACCACTCTTGATACCGTGCCGTGCTGTATTTCTTCTATTTCTTTTAATGAGGTTATTTCATTTCTTGGAAATACAATTTGTAATCCTGTGATGAGATGTAATGTAATTTTCTTTTACTCTGCCGGATTGGGGTTTGTTAATTGATATTTGTCATTCTTGTTGCCGAAATTTCTTTTGCGATGAATGAAATATTTAGGAATGCTGGTTTTTTTTATGATAGAGATGAAAGTATGCATTGGAAAAACTTTAGATATTTATTCTGGGAATTCACAGGTCGTCTTTACTTAGTTATGATATTCCATAAAATTTTAATTATATTTGAGACGGTAGTGTTTGGAATTGTATTACTTTAAAATTGTAGGATTCCAGACTTTTCGATGGGGGTATTGAAAAATGACATTGTTTTTCCAGCCGGATGCTATTTTTGTTAGAAATGGCTGATCAGGACTTACTGCAATGTTTATCCTTCTGTGCTGTCTGAAGGAACTCCGTTATGAACATTTTCATTTTACATAAATTGTACCAGTATGTTTACAGTTATCAATGAGATGGAAGCATCAAAGGCCACTGGCTTGAAACAGAAACCGAAAATTACTACAAAGGTTTCTTTTTCTTTCGGAGTGCCCAATGTTCTAGCCAGTTTCCTGCGGGCAATTGATGGCAGTCTTGCATCTCTTCTACTAAATATATTATTTTGAATCCTAACCAGTCTCTAAGGATAAATTATTCAATACGTTTCTTGCATATTTATCTTAAAATGATGTTGATTTCTTCTTTCTTGAACTTACTGCGTCTTTGATTTCTAAGGCGCCATGAAAATTACGTATTGACGCTCATGGGAATAATGACCTGGTCTAACATTAAGGAACCAACTTTCACTTTAAGCTACTCATGTCTGGAAAATGGATTGCATTGGCAGACTATATTAGACATCTTCACTTGCGAGAGCAGTTTCATCTGGGCCATAATTAATAAATATAATTTCTAGTGATACTACTGTAAGAAATGGGCAGTGTGTAATATTAATGTTTGGTAGGATTTTCTCTGTTACTCATTGGAGGTAATTATTTTGTTCCTTTCTAGTTCTGGGAGATCATCTCTGACGAGCATGGAATCGATCCAACTGGAGCTTACCACGGAGATTCGGACCTTCAGTTAGAACGAATCGATGTTTACTACAATGAAGCCTCTGGAGGTAGATACGTGCCTCGTGCCGTTCTTGTGGATCTTGAGCCCGGCACCATGGACTCTGTTCGTTCAGGACCTTTCGGCCAGATTTTCCGACCTGATAACTTTGTTTTCGGTCAGAGCGGCGCTGGCAACAACTGGGCAAAGGGTCACTACACGGAAGGAGCAGAGTTGGTGGATTCCGTTCTGGATGTAGTCAGGAAAGAGGCCGAAAGCTGCGACTGCCTGCAGGGATTCCAACTTACACATTCACTGGGAGGTGGCACTGGATCCGGCATGGGAACTCTCCTTATCTCCAAGATCCGCGAGGAATACCCCGACAGAATTATGAGCACCTTCTCAGTAGTACCTTCTCCCAAAGTTTCAGATACTGTAGTGGAACCATACAATGCTACCCTCTCTGTCCACCAATTGGTTGAAAATACAGATGAAACATACTGTATTGATAACGAAGCTCTCTACGATATTTGCTTCCGGACCCTGAAACTCACAACCCCTACCTACGGCGACTTGAATCATCTCGTTTCTCTAACAATGTCTGGTGTTACGACGTGTCTTAGGTTCCCCGGTCAGTTGAATGCCGATCTCAGGAAACTTGCTGTTAACATGGTTCCCTTCCCTCGACTCCACTTCTTTATGACTGGTTTCGCTCCGCTCACATCCCGCGGCAGCCAGCAGTACCGTGCCGTCACAGTTCCTGAACTTACACAACAGATGTTCGATGCCAAGAATATGATGGCTGCCTGCGATCCACGACATGGTCGCTACCTCACAGTGGCTGCAATTTTCAGGGGCCGTATGTCAATGAAAGAAGTTGATGAACAGATGATGAACGTCCAGAACAAGAACAGCAGTTACTTCGTGGAATGGATTCCCAACAATGTGAAAACTGCTGCCTGCGATATCCCACCTCGAGGTCTGAAGATGTCTGCCACCTTCATTGGAAACTCCACTGCCATCCAGGAGATTTTCAAGCGTATATCAGAGCAGTTCACTGCCATGTTCAGGCGCAAGGCTTTCTTGCATTGGTACACTGGTGAAGGCATGGACGAAATGGAGTTCACTGAAGCAGAGTCAAATATGAATGATCTGATATCAGAATACCAGCAGTATCAAGAAGCCACTGCTGATGAAGAAGCCGAGTTTGATGAGGATCCGGAAGAAGAAGTTGATGCAAACTAAATTCTAACTGGTCAAATGCCGCCCCCCCCCCCCCTTTTTTTAATTTTCAGACAAGATTGCCAATTCTTCTTGCACTTTTTATGTTATCACTTTTCTATGTATTATACTTTTTATAGATTCTCATTATACATTCCCAAGTACACGAAGTACTGAAAGACTGAACATGTATAGTTGGCTACAAATAAAGAGACATTAATTTGTTTTGCTTATAAATTATTTGGCATTTTGTTCTAATTTATATGTCCATGCAATTTTGTCTCCAAATTGTTCCATTTCTGACTCTTGGATTGATCCTGAATAGTGTTAAGTTTCACACAATTCTGTTTTACTTCCTGTTATCCCTGTTGTTTTCCTAATATATCATTTACTGCTGGGAGTAGGCTACTTATTCTCAGAGAAATATAACAATGAAAATGTATGAAGGATAATTGTTGGTGAGTGAATTATTTAAATTTTTGTTTCAGTATAAGTTTTTTCAGTGGTAATTTAATATACAGAACTTGGTAATTAAATTATGGCATAATGTTAGTGTTTTGCATTTGCCGTAGTCGGGTATTTAAAGATATGTATAATAGTAAAAGGACTTCAGTAGCATTGCTTGTAACTGAAGAGCTTAAGGATGATGTTGCTATATTTCTCGCAGGTTAAGATAATTCTCTACATCAGGGCTGGACAAATCTGTAAATATCTAGGAGCCAACAATATTCCTTAGCCAGGCATCAAAAATAAAATTCATTTGAGTACCGGTAGTCTATTAATCGGTTCGATCATATCACCTTCAGTTGTCATTGGTTCCTTCTCATTTGCTATTCCTAACATCTATGTATTCCTGTTTGAAAATGCCAGTGCTCTGCTGATTTTATCGATTCAAAATCTTGTAAGCTAGGGCCATTCACATTGATGATCATTAGGTTATTCATGCTATCTGTTTATAGTGAAGATCCTTATCTATTTTCAAGTAGATTCATCGTACAAAATTCTTATCGAAATAGACTTTCAATGACAATGCGGTTGTGAAAATTCAATATTCATTATACAAAATTCTGTTTCATATGAAGCTTGAAGCTGTTAATTGTTACAGAGCTGTGACAACGCAGGTGAGTTTACTGAGAAAATGACTTCTCTCACTTAGGCGCCTACACATTAATTTTCGTCGCCAGCCCTCATGTACATCATATGTTTATGAAAAATGTTGACAAGACTGAGCCTATATTTTATTGAAATTCTACTTATTGACAGTTTCTTCAGGGAAAAACTGGTTATTAGAGATTTTCTGTTGCATAAATCATAGGCTTTAGATTTCCTTTGGAGTTGTACAAGTTGCTTCCTGTGGAAAACTGTGTATTAAGGTAAGAACAATGCTGGAAATGGTGGAATATCTTGAAAGTTTTATGATCCATCCCGTTCTTTAATACCTTGGGTTTTCATTTGTGTTATTGGAGGTGAGATGGACATCGGGGATAATAAAGTCTCTAAAAATCAAATGATGATGGCATCTTATTATTCATATTTTTAAGGATACGGTATTTAAAAATCTAGTTATAGTGTTAGTTGGTAATATCTTATGAATTGCACATTTCTGCATGTTTGAAGTGCATTTATCGACGGTTCATAGCAATACAATCGTATCTAGTAAATTAAAAGCTTTTGCAATGCCAGAAATCACCATGGAGACTTATGACTGTCAGCGTTCTATTACAAGATATTAGAATCATTCCGAATTGACGGTTTTTACTTTACAAAGGAAAAAATTAAATATATCCTAATTCAATAGAAAACATAATTCCGTCATTAGATGGAGCAATGCAATTCAAACATGTTTCGACTCGTTTAAGCCATCTTCAGTGAAATACGGGGGGTTTAAGTAATCTTCATAATACACGCTAAAAATGTGCTAAAAACATTATGAAGGAACATTAAAAAAAGCAAAAGAGAAATGACGGAAATAGAAACAATAAACAATATTTATATCATTAGATGGAGCAATAAATAACTCGCTGAGACAAATTCAGTGAAAAAAGGTTCATATAAAACATAATTGAAATCCAAAAATTGTGCTAAAACTAAGAAAAGAAAAAGTGATACAGACGGAAACTAAACAAAAATTGCTAATGGTGAGGTTGCGGACCTCTTAGTCTAAAAATTTTAGTTTGATAATTCAAAATCTAGACGAAATCACTGTTGAAAATTCAGGCAGACATGTCTGTAGAAACACCATCACCACGAATGGCTAGGAGAGCACCGAGCTCGATAGCTGCAGTCGCTTAAGTGCGGCCAGTATCCAGTAATCGGGACTTAGTGGGTTCGAGCACCATTGTCGGCAGCCCTGAAGATGGTTTCCCGTGGTTTACCATTTTTACACCAGGCAAGTGCCGGGGTTGTACTTTAATTAAGGCCACGGCCACTTCCTTCCAATTCATAGGCCTTTCCTATCCCATCGTCGCCATAAGACCTATCTGTGTCGATAAAAGCTTGAGAAACCAAGTTTGAGAGGAGACGCCGTGCCAGGTGAAATGTATGTGATAAGTGATGGAAAAACGCCGATGAATTTAAAGTTTTATAATAGCAGCATTCTCATTTTAGCGATCCCATTCTCGAAGATTGTTTCCAATGTTGGCTAGGTGTAAAATGGTCGGGAGGGCAGCGACAAAATTAAGAAGCTGTGTTATAGAAGTAACAGGTGTATGGTAAAATGTAAGTGACCATAGTGGAAACCATTTGTATTGAATTAGGAGGATACATGTAATTTTTCCTTTGTAAAGTCAGCGTTCTAGGCGATACTAAAAGCCATAAGCCTCCGGGGTGATTCTGGCATACACAGAATGTTTTAATTTCCTTTAATGTAAAATGCTAGTTATGATAATATTGCTCTGAACCGTCGATATTCATTCAAATAAAACTGGAATCATGGCTGAAACCTGACGAACGTAATCACATACAGATATACAGACTGGTCTCTGAAGACAGACCCCTATACATTTCATCCCAGCTTACGTTATCCTCCTTTCACAGCAGTAATACCCGCTCTGGTTCCTCCCTTTCTGTTCCTGTTCAACGATCCTCTATGTATAACAGTTCCTTTGTTGTGACGGGTTCTAGACTTTGGAATTCCCTGTATGTCACTATCAGAAATACAATCTCATTACGAGAGAGGAGAATTATAGGCACGAAAAATTTACTTATAATTTAATGACACACTCAATTACTATGAAAGGAATTTTCAAGCATCGTTTCAATGTTTTCCGGTAACAATCTTGTTCTCTCATGCATAATGTTTTTGCACTGAGAGAAAGATCTCTCAACATCACATTAAGTGATTGGACAAAACTTCAATGAAGTCACTTCATCTGGTTTTAATTCGCTTACAGCGGCTGTCTTCCTAGAGGTTCTATCAAATCTTCCCCTGACTTCTTCCAAAATCCTAAATGACTCCACCAGGGGCATGCCACTCTTCTCCAACGTGGTGATTGCTCCCGGCAGCTTGTTGAAATTTGAAGATGCTCCGGTTTATGCAGGCGCATATTAGCTCCCAACATTGTAGTGCATAGGTCGGAAGAAAATGGTTGTTGGTCGCTGCCCAAAGTGGATTGGTAGAAAAGCTGCGTTGATACAGATTTCTGTACTCGTATGAGAGGCATCGCAGTATTCCTAAGTTGATCTTTGTGGTATTTTTCTCACATTTGATCTGAAAAGTAACAAATTTGACATAAATTACATTGTCCCTATATTTTAAATTTCTACAGTTGGGCTAATTGGCAATAATGCTTAATATATATCATGTATTTGTTTCATAAAAAAAGACCATTAGAGGTGATGTTTCTAGAAGTACAAAACTTTAAAGTAGGAACAAGAGAATTAGTATTTTACATGGAAATATGCCCTTAAGGATTTTCAGTTATAATTTGGCAGTATCGTTTCGAGTTTACCGGCTGAAAAATATAATAAAAAAGACGTGAAACGATACCGGAGTAACGTAGAGGAGAGATCCGTCCTTTATGCTTGCAATATTCTTATATAGAAGAATGAAAACGGAGGCACTATAAATCTCAGATTTGTGAACATTTTATTTGTTTCTATTCGCCTGCGTTGGTCATCCGGGTCAGCTGTCATGAAAACTATTTTCTGTTGCCTGCAATAGATCCTGCATCACGTGTGCCCACAAGATCGCCACCCTCGTTGAAAATTAAAAACTGCGTAATTTGAAATTGTGCTGACGTGCGCGTAACCTTATTTATGTCACAATTTAGCAAGCCTCTAGAGGGGATACTAGAGGCTTGTTAACATGGGAGCTTACGCCCCTTAGACTCTCTTTGCTTCCCCCTTAAACCCCCCCCCCCCCCCCGCAAGCACAGCAGCTACTAACCGGACCTCACCAATCCAGACCAACGGTCTTTTGTCTGGTCTTGTAAAGATAGTCTTGGCACCCTTGTAAACCACGCTGTGGCATCGTCCTAGCCGGGCTACACTGGATCTGCGACCTGTGTTTCGCGAAGGCTTAACGGAAGGGTAATAGAATTCACGATTTTTTAAAGGGAGTTTTAAAAATTGCATTTCAGTTGTAAATCTCTATTTTAATAGGAAATGAATCACAGTTCAAAATACCGATTTAATTTTCATCTATTCTGTGACAAGAGACCACCGGCGTTCTAACTCCTCGTTCAGTAATTTAATGATTATTTACACTTTAGCAATATAAATTATTGAAAGTTCACTACTAATACAGCATTGCAACAAAACAACTTGTTACAATACATAAATTAATAGGCCTATATATGCTACAATGAAATGCGATCATAGTTCTCAATCACAAAAAAGATAAAAGGAACAAATGAACTTACCTCCTTACAGCAAGGTTGACAAACTACCCTTCCATCCGTAGTGAAATTGGGCATATGGGTTGTGCAACATAGTTCGGGTACTGGTTGTCGCTTATGTCTTAAGAGATTGGAGGGGTTCAAGGCTTGTTTCTCCTGAAGAAAATCTGCTTAGAAAAACAGTCAAAAGGCATGCAATAGGCAATTATACTCCAAATAGGCACAAACCCTTGAAATAGGCATTTATAGACACAATAAAACCAAAGAAATATAGCTAAAAAGGCCCTTAAACGGATTTATATCTCAAAAGCCTACGTTTCTGAACACAGGAATAAAATAGGCAAATTCCCGTCTCTACTCATTACTTACAGTAAATTTAAGATTGCTTGCCGAGACTACCTGTTGAATGCAGCTGACTAACTTGTATGACTGGATGATCGAATGAATGTGAGTAGTGTAATGTAATTTTGTGTAGGTAATTATTTACTATATAATATTATGAACTCAAACTCTGCTCCCAGTGATGCATCACTATAGTGGTTAAGTGCAAGAGAGGGCCAAGAGCCCTAACTTCGCCACCTACAAAGGCATAATCCCATTAAGGGGGGTCAAAAAAGGGGGAAAACTGGTTGAACACCTTTTATGAGGAAACTTATATCTCAAAACTGAATATGTTAGACATGAAAATTGAAAATTTAAAAAATGCGTATTTTTGCGTTTTTTGGATAATCCGATGAATAGGAGGTGAACAGGAGTGACAAACGGGGTGAATTAAAAAAAGACTATATCTGCAAATTATCTCACACACATAACATATTACAGATTTGAAAATTGGTATTTGGAATTTACTGTAAAAATAAAGGAACACTTTCTTTTTTCGGAAAATCCAGTTAAAAGAACTGAAAAAGGGGGTGAATTTTTAAAATTAGCGTATCTACAGTATATCTCAGAAACTTAACATGTTGCGGGCGTGAACATTAGTATTTGGAATCTCCTTTAAAACTTTGATTTTCGGGAAATACACTTAACGGCGGGGGGAATTGAAAAATTAGTTGAATTATTTGTATGATATAGGCCTACGCCAAAAAATCTAAAGGTGTTACAAACGTGAAAACTGGTGTTTGGAATCTCCTTTAAAAATAAAATAAAAAAACACGCATTTGGTTCGGGAATCAACTTGGTTGGGGGGGGGGGGGGGATGAAAACCGAGAGGAATTCCTTTTACGAGGATACATATATGTCAAAAACTGAAGATGTTACAGTCGTGATAATTGGTATTTGGAATCTCTTTTAAGGAAACTGTTACTGTTTGATTTTGGAAATTTCACTTGAGTCGGGAGTATGAAAGGAAGTTAAAAAAAATTGAATTCTTTTCCTGGAGAAACTTATATCTCAAAAAGGAAGGTTACAGACATGGAAATTGGTATTTGGAATCTACTTTAAAAATAAAGAAACACACATATTTTGGGTGGAGCGAAACCAACTTAACGGGCGGGGGTGGAGTGAAAAAGGAGTTGAATTCTTTTCTTTCAAAGTAAAGATACACGTAATATTTTGTCTTTAGAAAACCCACTAAAGGGGGGGGGGGGGTGAATTAATTGAAAAATTAGTTGAATTCTTTGTATGAGGATACTTATATCTCAAAAACTAAAGATGTTACCGACGTGAAAATTAGTAATAGGAATTTTCTTTAAAAATAAAGAAACGCGCATTTTCAGGGGGTGAGAAATCGACTTGGAGGCGGGGGCGGTGAAAAAGGAGTTTAATTCCTTTTTATGAGGATACATATATCTGAAAACTGAAGATGTTACGTTCGTGATAATTGGCATTTGGAAGATCCTTTATAAATGTAGAAACAAGTTTTTTTGGTTTTCGGAAAATTCACTTAGGGGGAGGGTGAAAGGAAGTGAAAAATGTAATTATTTTTATGAAGAAACTTTTATCTCTAAAAAACTTAAGGTTACACACGGGAAAATGTGTATTTGGAATCACCTTAAAAAATAAAGAAACAACGCATTTTTGGAGGGGGGGGGGGTGTATCAACTTAACGGGCTTGGGTGAAAAGGGAGTTGAATTATTTTTATGACGATACTTATATCTCAAAAACTGAACATGTTAGAGGCTTGAACATTTGTACTTGGAATCATCTTTCAAAGTAAAGAAACACGTGTTATTTTGTCTTCGGAAAATCCACTTAAGGGGTTTAATGAATTGAAAAAATGAGTTGAATTCTGAAAAACTGGTATTTGGAATTTCTTTTAAAAATGAAGAAACATGTACTTTGGGGGAGGGGGAATCAACTTAACGGGTAGGAAGGGGGGTGAAAATGAAGTTGAATTACTTTTTATGAGTATACTTGTATATAAAAAGCTGAAGTCTTTACAGACGTAAATGTTGGTATTTTGAATTTTCTTTCAAAATAAAGAAACACGTTTTTTTTTGTTTTCGGAAAGTACACTTAAGGCGGGAGAGGGGTGGAAAGAAGTGAAGAAGAGGAAGAAGTTGAAGTATTCTTATGAGTATAGATTTATCTCAAAAACTGAAGGTACTTTTTTTTTTTGTTTTCGGAAAATCCAGTTCGGGGCTGAAAAGAATTGGAAAAGCGGGTGAATTTTTAAAATGAGTTGAATTCTGAAAATTGGTGTTTGGAATTTCTTTTAAAAATGAAGAAACATGTACTTTGGGGGAGGGGGAATCAACTTAACGGGTAGGAAGGGGGGTGAAAATGAAGTTGAATTACTTTTTATGAGTACATTATATGTAAAAAACTTAACATGATAGAGACAAGAAACTTGGTATTTGGAAGGTCCTTTAAAAATACAGGACCGGGCGAGTTGTGCCCTGCGGTTAGGAGCGCGCAGCTGTGAGCTCGCATCTGGGAGATAGTGGGTTCGACCCCCACTGTCGGCAGACCTGAATATGGTTTTCTGTGATTTCCCATTTTCACACCAGGCAAATGCTGGGGCTGTACCTTAATTAAGGCCACGACCGCTTCCTTCCCATACCTAGGTCTTTCCTGTCCCATCGTCGCCATAAGGCCTATCTGTGTGAAGTAAATGGCAAAAAAAAAAAAAAAAAAAAAAACAGGAGTCTGTACGTTTTTGTTTTCAGAGAAGACACTTAACAGGAGGTGAAACGACGTGAAAAATATTCAATTGTTTTTTTTTATGAGGATACTTATATCTTAAAAACTGAAGAAGTTACAGACGAGAAAATTGGTATTTGGAATCTCCTTTAAAAATAAAGAAGCATGCATTTTTGTTTTCGGAAAATACACTTTAATCAGGCGGGGGAAGGACTGATCAAGGGGTTGAATTCCTTTTATGGGGATACTTACATAGGCTGTATCTCTAAAACTGAAGATGTTACAGATGTGGGAATGGGTATTTTGAATCTCCTATACAAATAAAGAAACATGTATTTATTTTTTCGACTTGAGAGAAGACTGTTTCTACATGTACAGTTCTGTGTCGCATGTTCGTCTTAGCCTCAAAACGTAATACCACAAACATGTTTTAAAAAGAATTTCTGGGGTAAATGTAATTCAGTTTTGGGTGAGTTTTTATACTTTAGGAATTTTCAGATAATGTCTTAGTACAATGCCGAGGAACGATTACTTTGATCAAATTACGAAATCCACGCGAGCGAAGCTGCGGGTAATTGCTAGTAAATAATTTTGAGGAATAAATCTGAGTACTGCCAGTTTCAAATGTGTTCAGTCATCAGCCCTAAGGCTGGTTGGATCCTCAACAGCTCCGCCATCAGCTGTCATAGATGGCCTAGGCATCACTGAAGAGGAGTACTGGGGAAATGAGGAGTGAGGTAGTTTCCCGTTGCTTTCCTCACCGAGCCAGAAGTTCCTATTACATATCGGTCTGCCAAGCCCACTGAAATGCACCATGCACCAACCGACTCTATGAGCAACATTTTCACACCATTCGTAGCAGGGGCTGACTGCATAAGAAATGGCATTACGAGCATCGCTCATATCTCAATCACTTTCATAGTGTAAGACAGAGACAGATCAATGAAAGTAACAAAATTGCTCTAGCCTATACCAGAAGACTTAGTGCACTGTAAACACTAGATCCCGCCAGCAAAGGCAAAGTTTCAGATGATTCAGCACATATTACTGCACTGCATACTTTCTCCCTAATGTCATTGTTGGATCTTTCAATGAAAGTTGCTCTCTGTAAATACTGTAGGCCTACTTCTCTTTCACTGATTACTCGCACCAATTCCCGATTTTGGAGTGGTGCAAATAATCCATTCCACTGTGGAGCATATGTACGCAAGTGGAAGTATTCTTTCACCCAGTCTGATGTTTCCCTTCTAGGTAATGCCCGGTTCTAGCCATGTCCGATTATTTTTAAGAAGGTTCTTTGTACACACTGATTCTTCTCCATCTGCTGTTGCTGCCGTGTTATTGCAGAATTTTGAGTTAGGTAGGCGATCCGTCCCATATTCTTCTAGACCCCTTCCACCTCAGGAATCCCAAGTATTCTGTACGTGAACTTAAGGGATTTACGGTGCTCTTCGCCCTGGAAAATTCAGGATGTACCTAGAACATGTGAAATTCGAGCTCGAAGTGGATAACTAAGCTTTTGGTTGGATTATTGGGAAACCCCGACGTACTGGTCTAGTTCGTTGAGCTGTAAGGATTTCAGTTTGATGTACGCCGTATTAGGGGATCCGAGAATATGGTGCCTGATAACATAAATAGTATGTTCTGTGGTAATTCTTCTAGTAACTGTAGTCTGGTCACTTCTGATCTACCTAAAACGTAATTATTTGCTTCTTAATGGGTTAATACTATCCTGTGTGATGCGCGTCTGTTGCACCCCGATATTTCTAAGTATCAAAGAGGAGACCTGTAGCTTGCGCCGATAATCAGTGATCTTTCTTCAGGTAAGGCAATTTCGCTATACCTTTGTTGTCAATTCCGACATGACCAAAAAGTCCATTATTTTCAAGTATTATCACGAGACTCCTGTAGGCGGTCATCTAGCGAGTTTTCAAGACACTGGAGAAAATTCGGGAGTTTTTCATCTCGAAATCAGTGGATGGAGAAATCTGTGAATTGGTGAAAGCCTGAAAGATATGTCTGATTTGCAAGCCTCCCTTGAGCATCAAATTAGGCACACTATCGTTAGAGCCTTGCACGGAGGTGCATATCCGGGGATTGACTCAAAACATGTTCACAACGTTCAACTCATTACCGAATAGGTGTTTTTTTTAATTTTTTTTTTTTTTTTTTTTTTTTTTTTGCTATTGGCTTTACGTCGCACCGACAACAGATATGTCTTATGGCGACGATGGGACAGCAAAGGGCTAGGACCGGGAAGGAAGCGGCCGTGGCCTTAATTAAGGTACAGCCCCAGCATTTGCCTGGTGTGAAAATGGGAAACCGCGGAAAACCATCTTCAGGGCTGCCGACAGTGGGATTCGAACCTACTATCTCCCGAATACTGGATACTGGCCGCACTTAAGCGACTGCAGCTATCGAGCTCGGTACTCGGTGGTTTTTATTTTTTGGGTTTGTTTGTCTGTTCCACCATCACGGCAAAACAGTTGGATAGATCTCGACCAAACGTCATAATTAGCTTATACTCATCCCGGGGTTAGGTTCTGATATGCATATCGTTTTAAAATCTTTGAATAGATGGGGGGGGGGGGGGAGTATAGGAAAACCAGAACGGTTTTCCTCCATTTTCTCTTATACCATTGATTTTCTGTAAACTCCGTGGACTGTATGTTAAACGTCTCTTCGTTATAAACAACTTTTGTTATGTTAATAATACCTTACTCTTCAAATGATGGAGAAAATTCTATTTTCTGCGGGTATCATGCTTTACATTGAGTGACCGACAGACCGACAACGAACCTACAGGTTACCATGGTAACGTCTCTGGTGATGATGATATAGATGTTGATTCCCATAGGGAATCTGAAATATTTGTCCTGAATGAGTAAATTTATAATACCAATATAAATGGTCCGTTATTGGACATTATAAATTTTCCAGCTAACTCATTCTTGGTTGCCAGCGTTTCGCCCTCGTGTGCTAGGGTGGGCTCATCAGTTGGTACCTAGCACACCTACCAATACGCTGGCTAGTGCATACCGTGGAGGCCACTGCGTAGGCTAACTGGAGCCACCGGCAGTGCCAATGCACTAAGAGACTTTGTCTCATTACCAAAAATTGATGCCTGCTTGGCCATCATTCAGGACAAATATTTCAGATTCCCTATGGGAATCAACATCTATATCATCTGATGGCCAAGCAGGCATCAATTTTTGGTAATGAGACAAAGTCTCTTAGTGCATTGGCACTGCCGGTGGCTCCAGTTAGCCTACGCAGTGGCCTCCACGGTATGCACTAGCCAGCGTATTGGTAGGTGTGCTAGGTACCAACTGATGAGCCCACCCTAGCACACGAGGGCGAAACGCTGGCAACTAAGAATGAGTTAGCTGGAAAATTTATAATGTCCAATAACGGACCATTTATATTGGTATTATAACGTCTCTGTTTGCCAGCAAGGAAGTAACGTATTGCCATTTTCGTCATAATTCCTGTAAATTCATGGTTGTTCCTTGGGTAGAAAGCAAGAGAGACGTCAATCGGCCATTCTACGGGATACTGGCGGAATATCGTTGGAGGTTATAACCGTCCTCGAATAGCTTAAGTAATAACACCATCAGTTATCTTCATATCTGTTTGTCTAAGAATCCCTGTGCCTAAATTTCTCCTCTGTTACAGCTTTTTATCCATAACTCATACCGGTATAATTTGTTGAGGAGCATTTCATTTTCCAATACATTCACTTGGTATTTACATATTTGTCCTATCCGGCTGTCCTCAGTTATAAACCTATTAATTTCAACTTTCTTAACTGTATTATTTTCTTCCGTAATTACTCCGTACATATGCGAATGCTATTCCCGAAACCTGGACACTTTTCTCTGAGAAAATATTCTAAGCTATGCAAATGTATAACTTTTGGCCCCAGAAAATATCGGAATATAGAAGCAATTTTAACGACGGTGCAGACCTTCGTTTCGGGATAATTGGTGGCTATACTCAGCACGGCTTTACTTTTAAATTGACGTTTCCCGAAACAAATGAGCATCGCCTCACCTCTGTAGCCAGGTGCTACTACCGCGAGAACAGCTGATGCAATACGACCGCGGTAAACAGCCCTCATAAAATGCAATACCGTACTGAGAAATGCTAATGAATCGGGACTGAAAACAAATTCTCAAAATCTACACTTACTAACAGCATCCAACAGTAAAAAGAGAATATATTATTAAGAATAAAAGGGAATGAAGAAATAACACATCACTCACCGCTAATGTCTGACACAGGAAGGAGGTTATGGCCTACAAAGGGAACACTCCACTGATCTCAGTTACTCTCTTGCCACTTGTCTTTTCCGAACTACACTGAGACATCCTGAATACGCACGAAGTGCACTAACCAATACACAGACGTAAATGAAACTACAGTTATATTTTTATACACTGAGCTATCAAACCTGTATTGTACTAACTTACGCTATGCTAAACTGTAAACTACGCTATATACTAGAGAGATACTAATATGAAAAACACTAATTAGTGAAGAAAAATGCAAAAGATCGCGAAGCGTCCCGAATACCGTACACGCTAAGCGATATACGTTAACCACGTGGTGAATGTAAACATTAGAATTGGTAACTAGGCTTCGAGATCGCACTCTGCCGATATGAGTCGATGTGAATGGCAACTTGGGATTGGTTGGATCACGGCCGACTGGAACTCTCGCTGCGCTCCGGAGCTAGCTAGAGCGAGCAATCAAGTCGGCCGTGGTTGGATGTCTATGTTTCAGCACATAACCACCAGACAGATCCAAAATCGTCCAAAACGTCAATTTAGAAGTAAAGGCGTGCGGAGTATAAACGGTAAGTCGTATCACAAAACAGAAAACACAATCACCTTTCATTTTGGAGAGATCCACAACTTCGGTCCTATGAATTTTTGTCGTGTTTCTATCCCTTATACGTTAAATAGAGCTGTATTTCTCGATTTCAAGTTAATTTTGTACTTCTTACACGTATATGTTATCGTTTGGCACACTTATAGGAAAGATAGAATGATGACATTCGATACGCACATTGACATGACCCGTTGCCATATAATAGCCAAATTTTATGATTCTAGCTATCACAGAGAGGACATTAAAGCGATGGTCTTAGATTCCACCATTCGCTTTGAAAGGGACCTGGATCAGGCTCGGGATGTGGACCTAGAAAAGCAAGCTATTTATGTCCCATGCTTGCCTTACCTTCCATCTAACGTCAAGTATAAAATACCTATCGATCAGTGGATTGTCAGAGGCCTGTTATTCGGAGCAAGAGGCGCCCTCCCTAGTCAGACATCGAACTTCCTACAAAACTTGAAAGTTCCATTCTGCGAGTTAGAAAAAAAAAAGTAATACAGATACTGAGGGACTCTCTGCAAATCATTCACTTCCATCTGTACCTGAGAACGTGATTGCCATTCCTCCCCCACTAACCCTGGGGAAAAAAAGATAACAGTTTCAACGATAAAACTGATATTTTTAAACTCCATTGAAATTGAAATTGAAACTGTATTCCGGATCCAAATGGCCACCCTCATTGGAGGACGGATGATTTATTTCTGTAATAAATCTCTCTCTCATGAGTATAAAAACTATAAAGTAGTATGTGAAAACTACAAAATTTCACCCCATTCAATGACTCTAACTCAATCTAACCCATAAATATAGGAGATACGAGAGGATGCCATAGGACCAATCATGTAAAACACTGAAAGAGGCGTCTGATGGTGAAGTTCGTTTGTAGATATGTCGTACAGTTTCAAAGCAATAACTCTCGGAATAAAGGTCTGCACTTCTAGACGTGTCCATGCTTATCTATATAAATAAAGTTGTAAGGGGTCCGCTGTCTGTAATTTCGTTTGTTTTGGCAATTTTTCAGATATTTATCCGTTTAAGGTCAAGTCAATACCGAATCGGTGGTTTTTATTTTTCTTGTCTGTTTGTCTGTTCCACTGTCACGGCGAAACGGCTGGATAGATCTCGACCAAACGTCATATTTAGTGTATACGCATCCAGAGGAAGGTTTTGATATGCATATCATTTTAAAATATTTGAATAGACGGGAGGTTTATAGGAAAACCAGAACGGTTTTCCTCCATTCTCTCTTATACTTTTGATTTTCTGTAAACTCCGTGGACTGTATGTGAAACGTCTCTTCATTATAAAGAACTTTTGTTATGTTCATAATTTACCTTACTCTTCAAATGACGGAGAAAATTACTATTTTCTGCGGGTATCGTGCTCTGCATTGAGTGACCGACAGATCGACAACGAACCAACAGGTTACCATGGCAACGTCTCTGACTGCTTGCCAGCAGAGATGTAACGTATTGCCATTTTCGTCATAATTCCTATAAATTCGTGGCTGTTCCTTGGGTAGAAAGCAAGAGACACGTCAATCGGCCGTCCTGCGGGACATTGGCGGAATATCGTTGGAGGTTATAACCGTCCTCGAATAGCTTAAGTAATAACACCATCAGTCATCTTCTTATCTGTTTACCTAAGAATCTCTGCGCCTAAATTTCTCCTCTGTTACCGCTTTCTTATATCCATAACTCATACCAGCATAATTTTTTGTTTGCTATTTGCTTTACGTCGCACCGACACAGATTTGTCTTACGGCGACGATGGGATGGGGAAGGCCTAGGAATTGGAAGGAAGCGGCCATGGCCTTAATTAAGGTACAACCCCAGCATTTGCCGGGTGTGAAAATGGGAAACCACGGAAAACCATCTTCAGGGCTGGCGACAGTGGGGTTCGAACCCACTATCTCCCGATTACTGGATACTGGCCGCACTTAAGTGACTGCAGCTATCGGGCTCGGTCCAGCATAATTTATTGAGGATATTTGATTTTCCATTACATTCATTTGGTATTTACATATTTGTCCTATCCGGCTGTCCTCAGTTATAAACCTGTTTTCTATTAATTTCAACTTTCTTAACTGTATTATTTTCTTCCTTAATTACTCCGTACATATGCGAATGCTAATCCAGAAACCTGGGCACTTTTCTTTGAGGAAATATTCTAAGCTATGCAAATGCATAACTTTTGGCCCCAGAAAATATCGGAATATGGATGCAATTTTAACGACGGTGCAGACCTTCGTTTCGGGATAATTGGTGGCTAAACGGTAAGTCGTATCACAAAACAGAAAACACAATCGCGTTTCATTTTGGAGAGATCTACAACTTTGGTCCTATGACTTTTTGTCATCATCATCATCATCATGTCATTTCATTCCCACCCTCATGGGGTGGGCGGGCCATCAGCTCAACTAGGAGCTCTTCAGCCTTCGGAGAAAGAAAATAAAGGAAAGAACCAGAACTGCATAGGCGTATGTATCGTACATACAAGAAAAGGACAAGAGTTATTGAAGAGGCGTGGGGATACCACAACCAACAAGGCGGAACCCAGGGAGGACCCGCAGTGCCCCCGCACAAGCGAGCCCTACTAACACCAGAAGGAAGAGGCGAAAAATTTATTGATACCACTAGGCATCTCGGGCGCGCATTACAGAAAGAGAGAGCGTTACTGAGAATACACAAGTGCAGTTATATGTTGTGGAGAGACATGGAGAGGGGTCGGGAAGTAGGGATAAGTCTACAGAGAAAGGCGAAACAGATTACATCCCTGGGTGTGGAAGAAGACTGGGGTGCGGAAGAACATGGGAATACGGCAGAGGATAGTATTGCAGGAGAAGGTAATATAGCGTGGTGGTCATGTTAGTGACTGAGGTGGCATAGAGGCGAAGGAGGTCGAGGATCTGAAGAGGAGGTAGGACAAAAGTTGGGCGAGGAACCGGGGGCGTCGGGGGAGGGGGAGGCGAGACAAACGGGGAGGGAGGAACAGAGGGCTGTGAAGGCGGGGAACGGGTGCGGGGCGGGGAGCGAGAAGGCTCCACACGATAAGCTCGCCGACGAAAACGGATACCATTGGCGATGAGGTGGTCGAGGTCCGCATCAGGGGGAAATTGCAGGCGTACCATGAAGGTCGGTCCATCGTCGTTGAAGATGCGGATCGCCCGACGAGCGAAGACGCCATTCCGACGCAGTTCCTGGAGCAGGTCCCGTTCGGTGACAGCGGGGTCGAGCCCACGGATGACACAGCTCGGAAGGTGAGATGGTTGACCCGCTGGAGCGGAGACGTCTACACTGCTAGAGGATATGGGAGGAGTTGCAACGGTGGAAGCCGGAGAATGAATGGAGGACGAAAACAGAGGAGGAAAATCAGGGTCATTATCTCGGACAACTTGAGAGGAAGTAGAGGTCCGGTGGTGAGCGGGAGCAACTGCAGAGTGAGCGGTGACAAGAACCGGAATAGAGGGATCAGGAGGTACAGTAGTGAGCGGTGTAGACTGTAGAGGAGAAGAACAACTAGTTGTGGGAAGGAGGGTAGAAGTAGTAATTGGAGAGGGATGACTAAAGGTGAGGGTAGAAGAAGAAGAAGATGAGGAGAGAAGGACGGAAGTGGTGACAGTGGTGGTGGTAGTAGTAAGAAGGGGAGGCGAGGAAGTACTGCCGGCGGAAGGGAGAATAGGCTTGAAAGGGAAATCAGGAAGGGAGTGCATTTGGTGGAGGAAATGCTCAGGAGTAGAGACCGCTGAATGCACGACGTCGTCGGTGAAGAGACAGATGCCATTCTGGATGATGCCTGGCGGTGGCCCTGGATATGTGAAGAAGGCCACGACATCGGGTGAAGGTTGACCAGAGAGGCCATCTTGAAGGCGAAGAACGGCGTCAGCATGTACGCCGCGGGCACGAAGTTCATCGCGTATAGCAGTGGGAGAATAGATGGTGTCCACGCCCTTGATGAGACAGGAAAACATAACTGGGGAGGCGACTGCCAACTAGGCGTCTGCCTAATTATTATTGATTGGCCCGGCTGAGGCAGTGAAGAGAGGAGCGCCACCCAGCCGCAAAATGAAGAGGCGTGACAATATTGCGAAGGATGACTTTTTGTCGTATTTCTATCCGTTATACGCTAAATAGAGATGTACTTCTCTTTTTACTTTTTACACGTATATGTTATCGTTTGGCATACTTATAGGAAAGATGCAATCATAACATTTGGCACGCACATTGACATGACCAGTGGTCATATGTTCGCCAAATGTTATGATTCCAGTGTCACATGGGTATCAAAAATATAAAGTAGTACGTGAAAACTGTACCAAATTTCACCCCATTCAATGACTAACTGAATCTAACCCATAAAGATCGGAGATACGAGAAAATGTCATAAGACCAACCATGTAGAACACTGAACGAGGCGTCTGATGGTGAAGTCCGTTTGTAGATGCAATTTAATATAATGTTACTCACTGCCTTTACAGTAATTTACGGAGAAATCCGTATACAATGTAGAATACCGTAGCGAAGCACGGACACATTTGCTAGTTTTAAAATAAAAACCTATTCCCGCTGCTGAACAGAATTTAATGAAAATCGGTACGTAAAGTTGGGGATAAAGATACTACAATTTAGACTGTTGGATAAGTTTAGGGGAAGACCTAAACTTTAATTCTCAAACATCTATGTTAAGAGTGGTCCTATCGATAAATACTACTTAACAAAACTTAAAGAGAATACAATTTCCGATCATTTATATCCTGTAAAGTTTTATCACACCGCCTATAACAGAAATATTAATGTATTTAGACTTTTGTTGCTTAGTACATTTCAACGCCGAACCACGAGAAAATAGTTGAACTGAATTCAATTAAAATCAGTAGATAAGTCGGATGATAAAGCACTACGTTCTAGCTAGGCTATAAATAATGTTATTCACTTGGCTGCTTAAATGGGCGTCGACCCCTATTTTCCAAATATATTCTTGACTAACGAGACTCGCTCTGTTTCAATGTTTTCTTTGGCTGTGCAGATAGCTTGGCTCAAATTAATACATTGTAGGCTTAGTTTCAGTTGTAACTCTTCGAATGACATCTTAATATATTTCAAATCACAGGTGTTTCGGAAGGTGAGCAAGAAAAAACTCTCACTAAATTAGTTTTAATTCTTATCAACTATGTTTTGAAAAAAGTTTGTAATTTGTGTCATCCTATTATTTTTTCATGATAGAATATAAAATATTAATTTTGAATGGGATTCTTTAGCCTAGTTCTTCAAGTGCTGGCCAGAAATTCGACATATTTTCCAATGGCCGACCGCAGTGGCGTAGTATGTTATTTGTTGTCTTGTTCCCAAGATAGAAGATTGTATCCTAGCGGAACTCGGTTGCATTTGAGGATGGTTAAGATATGACAACTCCATATCGTTGTTTTCTTGCATGTCAAACTCCTCTGCAACAATATGAAAACGCCCCAGGAGGGGGGAAGCACAAGTCTCTCTCCCTCAAGAAGTCGGCGCAAGCCGTGCCTAAGCCGGCGGAGGCAGTATCGTCCACGAGGCGAGGGCTGGGAAAATATATCTCAGCCCGTCTAAACAAGAAAAGAAGGCGGAGAAGAGGAACGCCTTTACCAGGCGCTCCCGCACTTCTGCGAATGGGATCGAGGACATGAATCAGCGCCAGTAGGTACGCCTGCTCCAAAACCTGAGCGCTCCCGTCATAGGAAGAAATCCCGCCCTCAAAATGCGTCGAAGTTCTGGGCGTCAGTCCGCTCGTCCGTCGATGGCGGAGTGGACGTCAAGCTTTCATCGTAGATGTTAGTGTTTAGGTTTAAAAGCATCTCGCCGCTTATAACATAATACTCTCCCTTTTTAGTCCACACTATTGTACTGTTACAGTGCAATTGTAACTGTTATGTCAGGCATCTTACTGAGCTGCGCTAGCTAATTAGTCAATTCGCGTCGAGTATAGTCTGTATTCAAGAAACAAATCTCAGACCAAGTCATCGAATGGTTTTGAAACATTTCAGACTATGCCAACCGGGCTTCTCCGTTGGCGTTGGTATTTTTGTTCGCTCTGATAGCGTACTTTCAGCGAAGAGGTTCCACTAAGGCCCCCTTTGGAGGCGATTAGGGTAAGAGTTCCGTTGCTTTTCATAGCAACTGTGTGTAATGTTTATTTTCCACCAGGCCAGCCTCTTAACATAAATGATGTAATTGATCTTATAGACTAGCTTCCATCTCCATTCCTCTTATTGGGCTATTTTAACAGTATTTCTAAAGATGTATAGTAATTGAAGATACGTTAAACAGATGTAAATTATTGCGTCACTAAGTGTTTTAAGGATTTAGTCTGTTGTTCTGTCTGTACCTTTGTTAAGTCTTCAGAGTAAGATCCTCAAACAGCGCCACCAAAGGTTATGCGGTTATAGCGAAACCGCAAAAAGCAATGGCGCCACCATAATGAGGCGTACTAGGCAGGATGAGGATTTATGTAGTTTGCCATTGCTTTCATCATTGAGCCAGAAAGTGCTATTACAGCACAATAGGGTTTATCAGCAGTACCTTTTATAAAACCCAGATGACCTGTCGTGCTCGGAATGTCATTACTCAGCACTTAGTATGAATACGAATGTAGTTTGTTGAATCTCATCTCATTCACAATGTTTCATTAATGTGGAGTTGTCATGGAACCTATAGACGAATAAATCGCTTCTTCTGGTTATGATGGACTGCTTTCTTCTGCAACATGTATGCCAAATTCTTCATGTGTATAGGGCCAATTTGACTGATAGATTCAGCACAAAGGGCTGCGCTCCAAAAATAAGAAAACTAAATATTAGTGTTTTGCGTATTTCTTTTAGAGGACGTTAATAAATGCTATATAATACATACATTTTCTGAAAAAAAAAACCCTGTGTGTAGGGGCGGTAGAAATAAACCACGACATTCCCCTACCTGTTTTAAGAGGCGACTTAAAGGCGCCTCAGAAGCTCATAACTTGAAAACGTGAGCTGGCGACCACGGGGCCTTTATCTGAGTCCTGACATTGCTTCCACTTGTGCCAGAATCCTAACTTTTATCCTATCCGACCTTCCTTGGTCAACTCTTGCTCTTTTCTGACCCCGACGGTATTAGAACATTAGAGACCTAGGAAGTATTACATAAACCTTCGTTGCCATTGTCTTTCTTTGACCGATACTTTCATTTTTCGAAGTGTCAGATCCCTTCCAATTTTTGCCCTGTGATTAATAGAGGATGGTTGCTCAGTTGTAGGCCTACTTCCTCTTAAAACAATAATCAGAAGCACTACCACATATGGACAACAATTCCACAATCTTCTATCTATATATATAAAATAAGAGTTTTGTCTGTACATTGCTCAGAATTTAAAAAGGATGGCATGTCTGTATCGGTCGTGTCCATAGTAACAAGGAAATGCACTTTTTAATTTTCCGTAATTTCTGTCTGTCTGTATGTATGTATGTATGTATGTATGTACACGCATCACGAGAAAACGGCTTAAGAGAAGTTAATGAAAATCGGTATGTAAAGCTACAATCTAGGCCATAAATAATCTTATTCGAGCTGAGAGAAATGGTAGTTTAGGGGAAGGCCTAAAATGTAATTCTCAAATATTTATATTATTAGTGGTCCTATCGACAAATACTACATAACCTAAGGTATATAGTATTATTTCCGATAATTTATGTCTTAGACATTTTTACCGTACCGGCTATCACAGGGATATTCATGAATTTGGGTTTTTGTTTCCAAGTCCATATCAGCGCCGAGTCGCGAGAAAATGGGTAAACAGAATGTAATGAAAATCGGTATGTAAAGTCAGGGAATAAGCAACTACAGTGTACGCTATAAATAATTTTATAAGACGCCCTAATATCACAGAGTCGAAAGAAAACGAAATGTGAAGGCCTACAATATAGAAAGCTCATAACATTGATCGACAATAACATTGTTTGTTGTGATGTGCTTTGTGTCTTCTGTTGCCACTCATCTCCGATAGATGGGATTACTGCTGTATACCGAGTACTTTTAAAAATTTGATTTACGTCGCACCGATACAGATAGGTCTTATAGCGACGATGGGATAGGAAAGGGCTAGGAGTGGGAAGGAAGCGGCCCTCGCCTTAATTACGGTACAGCGTGAAAGTGGGAGACCGCGCAAAACCATCTTAAGGGCTGTCGACAGTGGGGTTCGAACCCACTACCTCCCGGATGCAAACTCACAGCTACACGCCCCTAACCGCACCGGCAATGCGCCCGGTCGTACCGAGTATAACAGCCTGCCTGAATATTGGCGGGAAGTAGCTTTCTTCTTGAGCATGCCATTCCTCTGGTTAATAAATTTTCATGCCTTTGCTGGCAAGATGTAGTGTTTACAGTGCACTATGTCTTCTGGTATGGGCTATATCAAATTTGTTACTTTCATTGACCTGTCTCAGTCTCATCCTTGGCTTTGACAATATGAAAGTGACTGAGGTATGAGTGATGCTAGTAATACCATTCCATATGCAGCCAGTCCCTGTTACGAATGGTGTGAAAATATTGCTCATAGGGTCGGTCGGTGCTGCATTTCAGTGGGCTTGGCAGACGGATGTGTAATAGCAATGGCTGGCTCAGTGAGGAAAGCAACGGGAAACTACCTCACTCCTCATTTCCCTAGTACTTCTCTTCAGTGACGCCTAGGCTGTTTATGACAGCTGTTGGCGGAGCTGCAGAGGATCAAACCAGCCTTCGGGCTGAATACCCAACATACATACACAATAAATTTTCTGATACTAATGGTACGTAACACACTGGTTCATCATAGCATTCGAGCTATTCAATCCCTACTCTCAGGCAGTGATTGGAATGAGCTGTGTGTATATTTAACGGAATAATGGCAGAGGATTGTTCACGGCATGACGGCCTGGTCATTCCATCTCTGGAACTTGGACTGTTAAATCGGCACCGTAGTACTGTTCGTTAAAAGTGAGAAAATGTGCGGTTTTCCATTTAATCGAGTATTTTATATGATAGCGTTGCTTTTAATCGCTACATTCCTACTGACGTTTTTGTAATGGCCTAAGTTAACTTCAGTTAGGAAAACCACAAACTCTTTCAGAGAATCCCGTACCTGGGATGAAAACAAAATTGCAGGAATTGACTGGGTACAGGTATTTATGAAGCTACATAAGAAACTTGCTCTTCGTAAGCCTAAAAATACAAGTCTCACCACAGCCAGTGCGTTCAACAAACCAAATGTAATGGAATTTTATGACAATTATGAGCAGGCACTTAAATTGGTGCCGATCAGTGCGGACAGAGTCTTAAATCTCGATGAAACGGAGATACAGAGTGACCTCGATAGTGTTGTGAGATGGACGGTTGACAATGGTATGATGATAAACGGGGTTAAAAGTCAGGTTGTGAGTTTCACGAATAGGAAAAGTCCTCTCAGTTTTAATTACTGCGTTGATGGGGTGAAAGTTCCTTTTGGGGATCATTGTAAGTACCTAGGTGTTAATATAAGGAAAGACCTTCATTGGGGTAATCAGATAAATATGATTGTTAATAAAGGGTACAGATCTCTGCATGTGGTTATGAGGGTGTTTAGGGGTTGTAGTAAGGATGTAAAGGAGAGGGCATATAAGTCTCTGGTATTTATTTATTTATTTATTTCGTGTCAGAGTGTTGAGAAAGTTAAAAATATAAATAAGGTATTATATACAAATAAAACAGAATACATTTTATGTCACATGTTTCACACAATAGTCTCTGGTAAGACCCCAACTAGAGTACGGTTCCAGTGCATGGGACCCTCACCAGGATTACTTGATTCAAGAACGGGAAAAAATCCAAAGAAAAGCAGCTCGATTTGTTCTGGGTGATTTCCGACAAAAACGTTGTAAAGTTTGGGCTGGGAAGATTTGGGAGAAATGAGACGAGCTGCTCGATTAAATGGTATGTTCCGAGCTGTCAGAGGAGAGATGGCGTGGGAGGACATCAGTAGACGAATAAGTTTGAGTGGTGTCTTTAAAAGTAGGAAAGATCACAATATGAAGATAAAGTTGGAATTCAAGAGAACAAATTGGGGCAAATATTCGTTTATAGGAGAGCGAGTTAGGGATTGGAATAACTTATCAAGCGAGATGTTCAATAATTTTCCAATTTCTTTGCGATCATTTAAGAAAAGGCTAGGAAAACTACAGATAGGGAATCTGCCACCTGGGCGACTGCCCTAAATGTAGATCAGTATTGATTGATTGATTGATTGATTGATTGATTGATTGATTGATTGATTGATTGATTGATTGATTGATTGATTGTTGTACAGTCTCCAAATGTTGTTGCACAGGTGGGGGTGAAGCAGTTTGGGCAAGTAGTTTCTGGAGAGTGTGGGACAATGATAACAGTCTGTATGATAATCAATGCAGTTGGTAATAGTTTACCACCTGTTTTCGTCTTTCCTGCTGACTCACTGATGTTTGGTGCACCACCTGGAAGCCTGGTCCTAGTGAATAGTCCTAGAAGTAGCTGGATAACGGGACCTTTGTTTTTAATGGTACTGGAGCATTTCAAGAAAATGACTAGGTGTTCGAAGGAAGACCCTATCATTTTGTTAATGGATAATCACGAGTGCCATTGCACTCTACATTCTATTCTGTATGCCCGAGAGCATGGCATCGTTTTGGTCACTTTCCCCCCGCACTGCACACACCGGCTGCAGCCACTAGATGTAGGAGTGATGGGGCCATTCAAGGAAAGCTACGAATCGCGAAGTGTGAATGGATGACTACTAATCCTGGTAAAACTATAACAATTCACGACAGCAACATTAACGAATGTTGCCTTTCAAGCTTCCTTCACTGTGAAGAACATAACTGCTGCTTTTTCTAAGACAGGAATATGACCTTTTCTGGCTTGCTTTCAGTGATGAGGATTTCGAGCCATCATGCGTTACCAGTGAATAAGTCACTGTTTCAGAGAACTCTGTCCCTTCTGCTACCACACCTGGAACACTTAGGCCTACTGGAAAACCTTGGGAGGAAACTCAAAGATCACAAATGGAGAACCTTTCACCAGATGTTCGACCCTTTCCGAAAGCTCGACCTAGTTGCGAAAAAAGGCAAAGAAAGAAAGAAAGAAAGAAAGAAAGAAAGAAAGAAAGAAAGAAAGAAAGAAAGAAAGCCAAATCCCGCATTGTAACAGCTACCCCAGTTAAAAACTGCATTGAGGAGAAAACTGTAGCGAGGGCTGCTCTAAAGAACAAATATGGCAGGGAGGCTAAAAATCAAAGCAAATTTCGAGGAAGTCAGAAGAAACCTAAGAAACAACTGACTTTTTCATCTTCCAGTGAAAGTGACGAGGATATTTCAGTTCACGATGAATCAGATTTTGAGACCTTTGTAGAAATCGTGGGGGTCTCCTGAGATGCCAGACAATCAAAAAATATTAACAGGTGACTTTCTGTTAATTCGATACGCTACAAAGAAAAACAAGGTGTTGTTTGTAGGTCAAGTAATCGAAATATCCGACAGTCTTACATATAAGATAAAATTCATGCGCAGGTACGGGGAGACATAGAAGTTTCTATGTCCGGAAATAGATGATATCAGTGAAGTTGAAAGAGATGATATTGTTGTCAAACTCCCACTGCCATATACTTCAGGTGGAACTGCACGCAGTGCAGCATTGAAAACTGTTGTGTGAACTTCAACTTTTGCAAGGACAAAGTTATGTAATCAAGTGAAAGGTGTCCTTCAAACAACATAAATCTTACATACTTAATCTATTTTGAACCGATTTATGTAACTTACGTTCATAAGTGCCCCATGTGTAGTTCAAAGGTACCCCAGGGGTGGGGTAGTTATGAACATGTTACATCCTTACAGTTTTCTATTAATAGGGTGCATCAGAGCCTTAATTTTATGGTTCATTCGATTTGAAACTATGTACCTTTTCAAAAATGTTGTGATTTCGATGAATAAAATATTTTGGGTAGTAGAAAAAAATTCTCAAAATTTGTTCAAATGAGCCCCCTTCTCCCTTACTAAGGATGAAATTGTAGGTTTTGTGGACTACTTCCAGTCTGTATATTCCCCGCATAAGGCACAATATCGCATACCTAACGCTCCATCTTTCACTAACGATACGTTGCATATTAAAAACTTCGCTTTAGAAGAGGTTGAAGTAGGACATAAAAAGCTGAAACCTAAAGCATCTGCAGGACCAGACCAAGTACCACCGTATGTGATAAAAGGTTGTTCAGATGTTCTTAAGCATCCACTTCTATTTATTTATAATTTGATTATTAAAACATCTATATTTCCATCCATCTGGAAGTTATCACGAGTGTGCCCCATACTTAAATTAGGGGATCCCACACTAATAAACAACTACCGGCCTATTTCTATTTTATCCGCGATAGCAAAAGTATTCGAATTTATGTTATGTAATCGACTAACAACATATTCAAGGCCTCTTATATCAGACAAACAACATGGTTTCCTTTCACGACGTTCCACAGTCACAAACTTGGTTAACTTCACTCAGCGAGTGTCCACAGAACTTGACACGGGTGGACAAATGGATGTAGTATTTACAGATTTCGCAAAAGCATTCAATACAATTAATCACGACGCCCTACTAAGTTAAACCACCGGGCGAGTTGGCCGTGCGCGTAGAGGCGCGCGGCTGTGAGCTTGCATCCGGGAGAGAGTAGGTTCGAATCCCACTATCGGGAGCCCTGAAGATAGTTTTTCGTGGTTTCCCATTTTCACACCAGGCAAATGCTGGGGCTGTACCTTAATTAAGGCCACGGCCGCTTCCTTTCCACTCCTAGTCCTTCCCTGTCCCATCGTCGCAAAAAGACCTATCTGTGACGGTGCGACGAAAGCAACTAGCAAAAAAAAATTTTAAAAAAGTAACTTTAACCTGTTCGGTTTCTCGAAACAACTGTTGCATTTTTTCAGTTTCTATCTGGGTGATAGGAAGCAGTTCGTTTCTTTCCAGACACATTCTTCTCGGGAATGCCCTGTAAATTCAGGAATAATTCAGGGGTCAAATTTAGGCCCTTTAGTTTTTCTCGCATTCATCAATGACTTGCCTGAACAAGTGAAATATTTCAGCTGTCTGCTATACGCCGACGATTTCAAAGTGTTCAAAGCCATTGAAAACATAAACGACTGTAAACAGATTCAGCTAGACTTGAAAGGTTTATTGGAGTGGGCGACTGAAAATAAACTGTACTTAAATGTAGAAAAATGTGTATCAATGTCGTTCACCGGAAGGAAAACACCCGTCCACTACACTTACAAGCTAGGTGATAGTGATTCACGATCGGTTTGCGAGATGAAAGACCTCGGGTTTTTTTTTTTTTTTGCTATTTGTTTTACGTCGCACCGACACAGATAGGTCTTATGGCGACGATGGGATAGGAAAGGCTTAGGAATGGGAAGGAAGCGACCCTGGCCTTCATTAAGGTACAGCCCTAGCATTTGCCTGGTGTGAAAATGGAAAACCACGGAAAACCATCTTCAGGGCTGCCGACAGTGGGGTTCGAACCCACTATCTCCCGGATGCAAGCTCACAGATGCACGCTCCTAACCGCACGGCCAACTCGCCCGGTACCTCGGGGTTTCATTCGACCACGAGATTACATTCAATTCGCATATACTGAAAGTGGCAGCTGAGTCGTACAAGACCCTAGGATTCATTATCAGGAATATAAAACCCATCAAAAACCCACAAACTTGCATTCATCCGTTCAATACCATAGTAAGACCAAAAGTAGAATATGCCAGCATCGTTTGGAGCCCTAGGTGTCAATCATATGTCAATCAGATTGAAAAAATTACAATTTTTTTAAAAGACTTCCTTTCTTTCTGTCTTAATCTGCTTACCCTCCAGGGTTGGTATTTCCCTCGGACTCAGCGAGGGATTCCACCTCTACCGCCTCAAGGGCAGTGTCCTGGAGCCTGAGACATCGGATCGGGGGATACAACTGGGGAGAATGACCAGTACCCCGCCCAGGCGGCCTCACCTGCTATGCTGAACAGGGGCCTTGGTGGGGGATGGGAAGATTGGGAGGGATAGACAAGGAAGCGGCCGTGGCCTTATGTTAGGTACCATCCCGGCATTTGCCTGGAGGAGAAGTGGGAAACCACGGAAAACCACTTCCAGGATGGCTGAGGTGTGAATCGAACCCACCTCTACTCGGTTGACCTCCCGAGGCTGAGTGGACCCCGTTCCAGCCCTCGTACCACTTTTCAAATTTCGTGGCAGAACCGGGAATCAAACCCGAGCCTCTGGGGGTGGCAGCTAATCACACTAACCACTACACCACAGAAGCGGACTTCAAAATACTTACAATATTAAAAAACTGGCTGCTATCCCCGTATCGTACCCTACAGTGATATCCTTTTAAATTTCGGAGTATCCGGCGAGTTGGGCGTGCGATTAGGAGCGCGCAGCTGTGAGCTCACATCCGGGAGATAGTGGGTTTGAACCCCACTGTCGGCAGCCTGAAGATGGTTTTTCGTGGTTTCCCATTTTCACACCAGGCAAATGCTGGGGCTGTACCTTAATTAACGCCACGGCCGCTTCCTTCCCATTCCTAGGCCTTTTCTGTCCCATCGTCCCCATAAGACCTATCTGTGTCGGTACGACGTAAAACAAATAGCAAAAAAAAAAAAAAAAAAATCGGAGTGGAGAGTTTAGAAATTCGCAGACGGAAGGATGCAGTAAAATTTATTTTTAAAGTTGTAAACTATGCTATTGATAATCCTGAATTACTGTCTCTCATAAATTTCCATGTACCTCTCTTCAATTCCAGAAATAACATAACTTTTTTAAATGAAAAAAACTTGGACGTGCGCCCATGATAATTCGCCGGTAAACAGGCTCTGTAGTATCTTCAACAGTGCCATTCAGAAAAATGATGGCCTTAACTTCAGTCTGCCATTGCGTGAGTTTCCAACTGAATTTCGTCGCGCAATTGTATGAAGTCCTAAAAATAGGGGAAATTGTAAGATGAAGTTCTATAATATTATGCTTATAATTGTATTGCTTCATTTAATTTTGTCATTTTACTTTGTCGTGTGTTGTTCCAGCACATTAACATAAGGTTCTTTAGTTTTTAGAACGTCCGACTCGTTGGCTGAATGGTCAGCGTACTGGCCTTCGGTTCAGAGGGTCCCGGGTTCGATTTCCGGCCGTGTCGGGGATTTTAATCGCTTATGATTAATCCTTCTGGCTCGGGGACTGGGTGTATGTGTCCGTCCTCACACTCTCCTCTTCACATTCAGACAACATAGCACACTACAAACCACCACAGAAACACGCAATTGTGATTACATCCCTCCAAATAGGGTTGGCGTCAGGAAGGGCATCGGGCCGTAAAGCAGGGCCAAATGCACATGTGCGACGCAGTTCGCACCCGCGACCCCACAGGTGTGGGAAAAGCGGTATAAAAAGAAGAAAAAAGAAGAGATTTGATATTTTATATCAATATTATGGGAGATTAGATATAATTATAGAATATAGTTTAGATATAAGTTTCACCATGTTAATTGTAGCTTATCTGTCGTAGTTGCCACTGTAATTGGGAGACTAAGTCCTGTAGTGAGCAATAAATAAATAAATAAATAAATAAATAAATAAATAAATAAATAAATAAATAAATGTTCACGATAAAATTCATCCCCTCAACCCAACATTTCCGTTTCGCTCTTTCTCGTCTTTATTTTCGTCGCCATAATAAAATCAGCGATAAGCAAGCCGCCGTAACACCTCGCCAGAAGACATGCTTGCTACTATCAAAACTCATATCCGCTAGAACAGCTGAGAGTTGCATGCGAGGAAACTTGCGTCACTTAAGTAGCGCGCTGTAAACACTCGGTGCAACATTTCTTTGGGCGCGCAAGTTTTCGTGTTGCGTAACAAAAAATGCAAACTTGCGTGCTGTGTGTAAATAGTGCGTGCCATTTTTCTTGCGCAACACAAAAGTGGCATGCAAGTTTTGTTGCATCGTGGACGATACACAGCTAGCATGTGTACATGCCTTTTTTTTTTTTTTTTTTCACTCTTTGGTAAACTGTTCCAAGAGGCAGTTTTGAATTCAATGAAGCAATTAACATTAATTAATGAAATTATTTATTGCTTAAAGCTACTAATTTCATATTGCTCACACAGTTAGAATTACAATCATCTGGGCATTTTTCACAATCCTAAAAAGGTTGAGGACCCTTGTACGACAGAGAGTACTGAATGGACATTTCTTTCCGTCTTTCAAAATTCGACTACCTTTACCATGTTAGAATGTACGATCTAAGGATCCAGAGGCTCACAGTCTACTATTGATTCACAGAGGAAGTTAATTGCTTTAATAACAAATTTTTACTGCTTAATTTTTAAGACACCAAAGTAAAGTAATGATGATGAAATTCAGGCAGTTGGTATTTCCACAAATCATGTTACCTCTTCTACTTACTATCGTGTATTGCATAGTTACGTGCACGCTACGAGAATCGATCCCATGACCAACTGGCTCCGCGCTGGCGCGCAGTGTTATGTTGTCGTAAGTCACGAGTGACTGACGTCTATCATACCTTTTATAGCAGACTTTAAAATGAGACACTACAGAAAAAGAACATTTATATGCGGACTGCAGCGTTTTATCGTAGTAGGTTGTAGATCGTTAATTCTGCATAATTCGTATGATCTCATCGTCAAATCATTCTGAATAAATAACCTGCGGCTTACCTTCGCTCGTTCATTCATATCAGCCAGTTGATTAATTATCAGGAAATGAGCTTGTTTCTTCTTTTCAAACATTTATTTCGCATTATTACTACTTGCAGCAGAGCCCAGAATCGAGGTGTAATAATTTTAGTTCACATTTTGCACCATATGATAAACTGTCACGTTGTGGGCAGCTTTATTCTTGCTTTTCTACTCTGTGTTGGTGGTGATAGTGATTCTTGTTTTAAGAGAAAGTGCAACTGTAAATCGTCCAGCTTTGTAGTGTAACGGTTAGCGCTATTCGTTGCCGTCCTCGGCGGTTTGGGTTTGATTCCCGGTACTGCTAGAAATGTAAGATTGGCAGGATGACTGGTATGTGGTTAAAAAGATATACAGTATACTGATCACCTCGACTGGGGATGTACCAGGGTCGTATTTAAAGTGTGAGAATAGAAGAAACGAAGACATTGCAATGAATAATCAACTTACAAATTAAAAACATTAAAGTGGAATAACGGTGGTGTAGTGGTTAGTGTGATTAGCTTCCACCCCCGGAGGCTCGGGTTTGATTCCCGGCTCTGCCACGAAATTTTAAAAGTGGTACGAGGGCTGGAACGGGGACCACTCAGCCTCGAGAAGTCAACTGAGTAGAGATGATTTAGATTCTCACTTCAGCCATTCTCGAAGTGGTTTTCCGTGATTTCTCACTTCTCCTCCAGACAAATGCCGGGATGATACGTAACTTAAGGCCACGGCCGCTTCCTTCCCTCTTCCTTGTCTATCCCTTCCGATCTTTCCATCCCCCTACAAGATCCCTGTTCAGCATAGTAGGTAGGGCCACCTGGGCGTAGTACTGGTCCTCTTCCCCAGTTGTATCCTCCCGACTCAAATTTTCCCGCTCCAGGACACTGCCCTTGAGGCGGTAGAGGTGTGATCCCTTGCCGAATCCGAGAAGAAAAAAACAACCCTGGAGGGTGAACAGATTAAGAAAGGAAGAAAATAGGAAGAAATAGACAGAAATATGTAACACTTCAACCTATATAAATAAAACTGTAGGGTTTTCGCTGTCTGTACGTTCGTTTCTTTTGCTACTTTCATAATTTATATGAAGGTGACCGACTCAGATGAACTCATGATCATATCAATAGGTTTTATCATTCTTGTCTGTTTGTCTGTTCCACCATCAAGGAAAACTGGCCGAATATATTTACAACCAAATTCATAATGAGAGTCTACACATCCGGGTTGAGGTTTCGAAATACAAGATGCGTCTAAAAAGTTTGGTGTATGATACCATAACACACAGAAAACAAGTTACAAACTAAATAAATTATGTTGCTTTTTGGCAACGTGCGTACAACTGCTAGAAACTAGCAGTGGAGGCATATTTTGGAATCGATCGAAGCACTGATGTCACACGTCATTGGATATCCAGTATGTCGGCATAATGTGTCCCTTTCAGAATTCCCTTGAGGCGGCGAAACGAAGAAAATCCTGCATGAGCCAGACCCGGTGAGTACGGCGGATGTTCGCCGCTTAGCCAAGATGCGCACGCAGATCGCTGCGTAGGGGTGGGTGTTGTTGTGGAGGAGACTCCACTGTCCAGCTCCGTACAACTTTGGCCGAACACGCCAGATGCGTAGCAGCAACCGTTTCAAAACGTTCTCGTAGAATGGGGGCCTTGATAGTTTGACTGGGCTGCCGTCAGTGGGATTCGAACTTTAAGCAGATTAACATGAGACTAAATATTATATTTATAAACATTATAACAAAAATGTGTATGCTATAACTTTTTTTGCTATTGGCTTTACATCGCGCCGACACAGATTGGTCTTATTGCCACGATGGAATAGGAAAGTGCTAGGAGCGGGAGGAAGCGGGCGTGGCCTTATTTACCGCCCCAGTATTTGCCTGGTGTGAAAATGGGAAACCACAGGGCTGCCGACAGTGGGGTTCGAACCCACTATCTCCCGGGATATTGATAACTGAGATGGTGGATACATAATTAAGTGGATTCGAACCCCACTGTCGGCCGCCCTGAAGATGGTTTTACGTGGTTTACCTTTTTCGCACCAGGCAAATGCCGGGGCAATACCTGAAGGCCAGGGCCAGTCCCTTCCCAATCCTAGCCCTTCCCTATCCCATCTTTCCCATATGAACTATCTGTGTCGGTGTGATGTAAAGCCAATTGTGTAGAAAACTGATAATGATAATGAAGTTGCAACTTGTAACTTTCCATGCACAATCGGATAAGTAGCTTATCATACACATCCAGAACTTTCAAACATGTTCGTCGTTTCATCGTATGTAGTCGGTCGTGATTACACTCACATGTAGTCGAATTGTGCTTCAAGTTGCATCGCTTGCGAATGTATTAAATGCATAATGCTGTGCTATTGCGAAGATGTATATTTCGTTCGTACATTTTATAAGAGCGAAATATATCGAAATAATGTGTTGGGCATTATAATGCTACTAACGACTACCGCCGAGGTTTTCCACGCATTCCAAAACCTGTAAGAACTTAATTGATTATTATCCTCGCTTAAATTGATTTATTTTTAGAGATTTTTCGTGAGGAGGGGATATATCCCCTAAATTCCCACATTCGTACCCCCTGAACATAAATTATTTACAGAGATAATCGGGGAGAAAGACATATTTTAAGTTGATTTTTTGCTACTTGTTTAACTTCGCACAAACACATCGAAGGTTTTCGGCGACGGTAGGATGGGAAAGGGCTAGGATTGGAGACGTAGCGGCCGTGGCTTTAGTCATGAGGGTGTGAGGATAACGGTGACTACAAGGACCAGCATTAACAACGTAAAAACCGAGTAAGTTGGTAGTGCTGTGAGCTTGCATTTGCCTGGTGTGAAAATGGGAAACCACGGAAAAACATCTTCAGCGCTGCCGACGGTGGGATTCGAACACACTATCTTCCGAATGCAAGCTCACAGTTGCGCGACCCTAACCGCACGACCAACTCGCTCGGTTTTTACGTTGTTAATTCTGGTCCTTGTAGTTATCGTTATCTTCACACCCTTATGACTAACTGTTCACCTGTAATTCCTTTCTCTAATTAGATAAGCATAGCCTCATTTAAAAAAGTAATTAGTTTAACCTAGTTTCCATCAATGAGATACTTTTAGTTTAAATAGCAGCCCGTTCGCTTTTTATCTCTAAAGTAAACCACACGTGATATATCGTATGTCACACATTCACAAGGTCTTGGCAACTCGTGTGTTCGGAATGTGGGGCTATGCTGATTCTCTTCAACTAGGCTTCGTTCCAGGGCAATGAACTGGTCAAGGCCATGAGAGTAACATCCCTACAGCAGCCACTGATGTGACTGTTCTGCGCAGCTTTGAGTCTATGACATGTCCAAAGTTCGTGAAAGCCTAAAGACGACGTGTGGCGCAAAAATTCTGAAAAATGAAACCTAGGTTTTAATGATCTTATGTCCGCTTTCGTAGCGAAACGGTTAGCACTATTAGCTGCCGTCCTCGGGGCAGCGGGTTCGTTTCCCGGCTCTACCACGAAAACTTACAACGGTGAGATAGCATCCCCGGTCTAGAAAGGCATTGTTGTTATTCTTCAGGAATTCACACATTTTCCTCATTGTCATTTCGTAGTCTTCCCGTGTATTGTAGTGGTTCTGCGAATGTATTTACACGAACAGGTTGATATCATGTAAGTCTTATGGTGAAGTGTTGATAGGTCTGTTTTATTGCTATAATCAGGGGCGTACGAAGAAATTATTTTCGGGGGGGGGGGGATATTTAATGAAACTTAAGGATTTCTATATAATAATAATAATAATAATAATAATAATAATAATAATAATAATAATAATAATAATGTTATTTGCTTTACGTCCCACTAACTACTTTTTCGGTTTTCGGAGACGCCGAGGTGCCGGAATTTAGTCCCGCGGGAGTTCTTTTACGTGCCAGTAAATCTACCGACACGAGGCTGACGTATCTGAGCACCTTCAAATACCACCGGACTGAGTCAGGATCGAACCTGCCACGTTGGGGTCAGAAGGCCAGCGCCTTAACCGTCTGAGCCACTCAGCCCGGCATAAAATGATGTTGGGTGCATATTGTGAAATTGGAAACACTAAATGACAACTTTCAAAATAACACAGTTATTTAATTAAGACACATTTGTATCCATGCTGATGATGATGATGATGATGATGATAACAGTAGCAGACGTTTTCTGTTTTTTTTTTTTTTTTTTTTTTTTGCCAGCTCATGGATTATATACGTTCTACGGTCACATGTTCTTTGTATATATACAAAAGAGCTAACGCATTCAATCTTTCTTATGCTGACATATTCTGCAAATAACCTTTTAAATACCATATTTCAGGGGGAAAAGAAGAGCGTTCTGGTGTGGCAGAGGTTACTAGTAAGACAGCAAACTCTTTCAGTACCGGTACTCGATGTATTGTTAGGAAAATATCACTGTCACAAAATGTTTAGTGTAGAAATGAAGTCCATTGGTTCAGGATGATTGCTTTTAGAAGAAAAACGTATACTTATTTATTTATACTTATTAATGTAACCATCTACAGTGGCTACACATTGTTGGCAAATACGTAGTTCAAATTAGTAGCAAAACAATGAGCCACAAAAAGTCTTAATTTACATGGTTGCCACAATTAATCATAAGTTCTGAGCTTAAAATTTTCGAGGGGACTTTATCCCCCCAATCCCCCCCTCTGCGTACTCCCCTGGCTATAATTCACCCAAATTACATTTTGTGTTGTAGAATTAACCCGTAATTAGTACACACGGGCGAGTAGATTATCTTAGATTATACTTCATTCGCCCTGGTAGCCTACACCTGAAAAAGGTAAAACAAAGGTATACGTGGGTCCTCAGGAACAACGTGGATTTTGAACATAGGCCTATTTTGGAAGAAATGAAAACGACTGCGTAGAGTTAAAGTATCAAACACTTAATAAAGAGTTATTATTACTATTTTTAATCTACATTCATTACCACTGGTGTCCGACTCGTTGACTGAATGGTCAGCGTACTGGCCTTCTGTTCTGAGGGTCCCGGGTTCGATTCCCGGCCGGTTCGGGAATTTTAACCTTCATTGGTTAATTCCAGTGGCTTGGGGGCTAGGTGTTTGTGCTGTCCCCAACATCCCTGCAACTCACACACCACACATAACACTATCCTCCACCACAATAACACGTAGTTGCCTAAACATGGCAGATGCCGCCCACCCTCATCGGAGGGTCTGCCTTACAAGGGCTGCACTCGGCTAGAAATAGCCACACGAAATTATATTATTATACCGCTGGTTACTCCTTACAGAGGTTACATATGTAAGAAGATAGCACAAAGTACGTAAATCAATGTGTGTGAAAAACATATGCGTACAAAATCCTATTCAACAGCTATAAATATTTAGCTACAGGATTGAAACTTTACATTTCAACAGTGTTGCCAACATAGCGGATTTTCCGCTAAATTTGGCGGAATTAGAAGACTGTCGGCGGAGAAATATATCATTTAGCGGACAGCGGATTTTTTGGCGGAATTCTAGATTTATCATAGCGGAATTTAGTGTTTTATCCATTTTACGCTTTTTTTGTAATTTGTACTCCAGTCTGTCTCCCAGCTATTCCGTATAGTCAGGAGCTAGCAGTCACGTGAGGAAAACATGTTGTTCGAATTAGATGTTATGAAATCAAGGTATCATAAAGTTGTAATGCGTGGGGAAAGGTTACTTATCTCTTAATTGACGAGCCGGGCTGAGTGGCTCAGACGGTTGAGGCACTAGCCCTCTGACCCCAACTTGGCAGGTTCGATCCTGGTTCAGTCCGGTGGTATTCGAAGGTGCTCAAATACGTCAGCCTCGTGTCAATATATTTACTGGCACGTAAAAGAACTCCTGCGGGACAAAATTGCGGCACCTCGGCGTCTCCGAAAAACCGTTAAAAGTAGTTAGTGAGACGTAAAGCAAATAACATTATTATTATTACTTAGTTGACGAATGACGACAGATAATGAAACTGTGAGAGAGTAGCATTTATATTTATGCTATGAAGGAAGTCTGTTTGAACTGGCCTGTTCTGTGTGTGGCCCTTGAGGTAGGGGATTCACCTAGTTTGCACCTGGCACTAAAACGCCAACAAATTTTAGCTCGCCGGCTAGCAGGCAGGGGGTTAATGCCAGTGAAACTCACAGATCAGGTGAGTGCAGATATTTACTTTTATTATTATTATTATTATTATTATTATTATTATTATTATTATTATTATTATTATTATTATTATTATTATTATTATTATTGCTCATTTTTATTGTTCATTATTTGAGATCGGATTTCTTGGCGGAATTTTCACGGATTTTTAGTAGTCCTTTAAAGGTGCAAACCAAAAAGAAGTTGAACTTCAGTATAATCGTTTGTGTAGGCATATCGTATGAGAGATTCAGTCGTAACGTTTTCAACTTAATGACATGCATCATTTATTAAATTAGTAAAAATTGGGACAACACCTTGGTTTTGTATCTTTTAGTGTCTTAATCATCCCAGTTCATTCTTAGCATTTTTCTTTCTTAATCTGCTTACCCTCCAGGATTGGTTTTTCCCTCGGACTCAGCGAGGGATCCCACCTCTACCGCCTCAAAGGCAGTGTCCTGGAGCGTGAGAAATTGGGTCGGGGATACAACTGGGGAGGAGAACCAGTGCCTCGCCCAGGCGGCCTCACCTGCTATGCTGAACATGGGCCTTGGTGGAGGATGGGAAGATTGGAAGGGATAGACAAGGAAGAGGGAAGGAAGCGACCGTGGCCTTAAGTTAGGTACCATCCCGGCATTCGCCTGGATGAAAAGTGGGAAACAACGGAAAACCACTTCCAGAATGGCTGACGTGGGAATCGAACCCACCTCTACTCAGTTGACCTCCCGAGGCTGAGTGGATCCCGTTCCAGCCCTCGTACCACTTTTCAAATTTCGTGGCAGAGCCGGGAATCGAACCCGGGCCTCCCGGGGTTGCAGCTAATCACACTAACCACTACACTACAGAGGCGGACTCTTAGTATTTTTACTCTTCCTAACCACGGACACACTTTGGACGCACAGAACTGGATCATACCAAACGCAAGGATGCTCGACATCTGTCACACTCTCGCGATACTTTCCTGTCTTTACTTTCTTAAATGGGCACACTGAGCACCTTTTCCTCTTTGATTTAGTAGCAGATTCGATCCTGGCTCAGTCCGGTGGTATTTGAAGGAGCTCAAATACAGCACGTCAGCCTCGTCTCGGTAGATTTACTGGCATGTAAAAGAACCCTTGCGGGTCTAAATTCTGGGACCTTGGCTTCTCCAACAACCGTAAAATTGTTAATGGGACGTAAAGCCATTATTATTATTATTATTATTATTATTATTATTATTATTATTATTATTATTATTATTATTATTATTATTATTATTATTATTATACAGTCGGTATAGGTTATAATGCCCCGAAGGAACTGCCGATAGTCGCACAAACCGATATTTTTTATTGTTGCCAAAATGTCATATCTGTAAGTTTTAGGCTGCACACTTTCATGGTTAACAGAATAAAGTTAAAAAAAAAAAGTGAAATAAGTACTGTATTTACAGTAAAGCATTTATTGAGTGTGACTGCGAGGCATTTCATTGGCCGGGACTTTATTTGTTGTTTGCTGCTTAAACCATCTTCGTACTCAGATGATTTGGCCTGCTTGATTCTTAGAGTATTTTCTTTGAAGAGAGACTGTATTTTCTCTCTGTCTTTCCAAATTGTAGGAATAGTTTAGTGTGATACACCCAATTCTTTCGTGATGCTGACGTTTGTTTCCCCATTTTCTAATCGCCTTATAAAGTGCGACTTTTTTCAATATATAACACACATCTTTTCTTCTACGACATCTTCACAGCGATACTTGCCTTGACTATTTAACAGACAGACTGATTTGAAATCTACAATAATAAGCATTACATTGTTGTCAGCAATCCCGAAATATGTAAGAAATAAAAATCAACAGTGGACGTTATAGCCGATACATTTCGCCGAAAATGTGATTAAAATATGTCGTTTTATACGATATGTCGTTAAAAGCGATGTCGCAATAAACGGTTCGATTGTATTATTATGATTTTTATTATTATTACTATTATTATTAGTAGTAGTAGTCGTAGTAGTAGTAGTAGCAGTAGTAGTTTCTTTATGAGTTTGGGATATTCTTGGAGTTTTAGGGTGATTAATTCCTAGAATATCACATACCGAAATTCTGATCGTGTTCACTGTTCTCACAGTCGCTGTCACATCCCCTTATATCATCGATACCACTGTTCACTGGTTCATCTGGAGCGTCTATAATCTCTTCCTCATTCATTTTTCTGCAGTCTAGTGGAACTAATGTAAAATATTGACAATGGTGTTAAGACAAAATATGCTTTCACTAATGGTAAACCTGGGCCCTTGGGACTCGATCGCCTCTATGCAAGCAAAACTAACACAGGCACACCTGCAACAACGCTGTGTGCCAGTGGCGCCGAATTTAGGAAGGTGGGGGGTGCAAGGCGTTTTAGACACCCTCACAAAGTATCCCCTCCTAGATGTTAAGTCCCCTTAAAACATGGAGTTTGGTAGTCTTCGGAGGCTGCTAAGGCATTAAATCTGGAGAAGTTAATAGATGGTTTTATATCAAGAAATGAGATTAGAAAGCGGGCGTTCCTTCAGAGAAGTATTTTTCCCAATGGAAGATTATTCGCGCGGTACGTCTGGTGGTAGAGCTTTCGGCATTTCGTATCATGAAATGCCTAATATACAGTACGGTAATAGGATATTCACTAAGAAAATATATTTATGAAGTAAGTTCTAATTCTTTTACTTGTGATTATTTTTTATAGTTTCGTACGTAAAACATTCCTTCAAAATATTTACTGTATTTATGAATCAAATTTTATTTTTCTGTTTACTTGTGAATATTATTGAAATCTCCATACATAAGACTCGATCAAAAACGTACTTGAGAAACAAGCTCTATTATTGTTCTGTTTTTTCTGTTTGTTTGTGAATGTTGTTAATATATAGACATGTTTGCATTAATAGTCGTTCCTTGTTTCACATGCCTGTGTTCATATTAATCATGCCCCCTCCCCCACCCCCAATAATTACCCGCTGTGCCTGCTGTGGGTTAATATCTGAGAGCTAGAACAGGAGGTGCAGGTGAGCATTTCCGGCAATGAAAAAAAAAATCCCTCGGGTCCCCAGGATACAGGTGTACCAGTTACAGGAATAATAACACAATGATACGAGGCATAAAAAATTATTCAGTGGGAGAAGTCCCACCTGCATAATCTCCCCCTATAACGACGCCCGGTGTGCATCATACAGCTGGTGGGGGACTACGTCCTAATGTTAGAACAGTTGGTACAATGTCAGTTCTATCCTGAAACTGATACCAAATCCCTGTTATTTCATTTGCCTAAGGCAGGTACTTATGGGAAGTTTCTCTGATCTTTATGTTCTCAGGAGCTGAGAATGCAATGCCGATCAGATATATTATACGGTCTTTGGCGCCTTGTCTGTCAGTACTGCACCATGCTGGTTGTGATTTGCTGTTCTGTCGGCTTCATGCCGGATGCGACCATGCCAAAATCGTGCCTCGAGCAGCCGATTGGATTAAACATCGTGCCGCATGCGACCAGTTACTTTGTTAAAGGATTTCTACCTCAGTTCGGAGTCCTTGGTATACCGTAGGTTCTTAAATAATATTTAGCCTATATATTTCTCTAGTTTCCATCTACAGCCACGAGGTGGTTTGGGGTTGGGCTTTGAATAGCTACTGTTTGTGGTTGTTCTTATTAACATAAATATGTCGTAGAGAGCTGGTAGTCATCCGAAAATTTGTGCAACGAAATGGAATGGAATGGCATATGCCTTTTAGTGCCGGGAGTGTCCGATAACATGTTGGGCTCGCCAGGTGCAGGTCTTTTGATCTGACACCCGTAAGCGACCTGCGCGTCATGATGGGGATGAAATGATGACGAGGACGACACATACACACAGCTCCCATTCCAGCGAAATTAACCAATGATGGCTAAAATTCCGGAACCTGCCAGGAATCGAACCCGGGACCTCTGTGACCAAAGTCCAGCACGCTGACCATTTGGCCATTGAGCCGTACTGTGCAACGAAATAGTGTTATGGAACAAAATGTGTGACGCGATTTTACCTAGCAACAGTACCTTGAGAGCTGCATAGGCCATGGATCTGTGTGTCATGGCCATCCGTCAATACTTCACATCACAGCCTGCACGGTTGCTAGGTAACATTGTGTCACACATTTTATTGAAAGACATGATCTTTGATTTTCTCATTTAATAACTTTTCATTTTGTCGCCTGGCTTCATGACTAAATGGTTAGCATGCTGGCCTTTGGTCACAGGGGTCCCGGATTCGATTCCTGGCAGGCTCTGGAATTTTAACCATCATTGGTTAATTTATCTGGCACGGAGGCTGGGTGTATGTGTCGTCTTCATCATCATGTCATCCTCATCACGATGCGCAGGTCGCCTACGGGAGTCAAATCAAAATACCTGCACCCGGCGAGCCGAACATATCTTCGGACACTCCAAGCACTAAAAGCCATTCGTGATTCTTTTTAAAATTTTGTTTTGACATTTTTTCAGTAATACTGCTTTGGCAGCTAATATTTACAATAACTAGCCTATTTACAGTTAGAACAATCTAAAGTTAAACGAAAACAAAGCTATGTACAAGCCTACGGTTTGGTGGGCGCATCCGGCAAGGTTACAGATCATGTGGTCGCTAGGGACACCGGTCCCACGCAGCACGGTCGCATCCGGCACGACGCCGTTCAGTCAATCTGTATTCTCTTATTCGAATACACTTTCCACTCCTATTTATCGTAACTCGGTTAGGGGTAGTATGTATTAAGGGTTATGATCAGTGATAAAACCCTTACGTGCGGTTAGGGGCGCGCAGGTGTGAGCTTGCATCCGGAAGATAGTGGGTTCGAACCCCACTGTCGGCAGTCCTGAAGATGGTTTTCCGTGGATTCCCATTTCCACACCAGATAAATGCTGAGGCTGTACCTTAATTAAGGCCACGGCCGCTTCCTTCCCACTCCTAGGCCTTTCTTATCCCTCCCATCATCGCCATTAAGAGCTATCTGTGTTGGTGCGACCTTAAAAAAGAAAAAAGAAAGACCCGTGGCCAAACATATCCGCTGAATTATACTAATTTATTAACTTATTATCATTATATGTATAGTCCTTCATATAGAAAACTGTCCCTCAACGGGTTTGCCATAAGTCACAGTATTGTACGATTGTTATGTTTCGGAATCTATATATTTAAAAAAAAATTATGAAAACTAAAGTCAGTCAGTCCGGCCATTCTATCCGGTCGATTTCCTTCATTCTTTTTTAAATGAAAGGTATTTATGCACAGATTTGTCATCAGGTACTATAAATCACTTAACTTCCGCCTTCCCCAAATTATTTGATTTTTGAATTTTTTGTCTCTTTGAAGTATTCATATCTTTGGTTCTAATTGAGGTACGGAGTTCATTTTGGCCTAAGAACACTCAGTGGATCAAGCTCTTTCATTCCAGCTCCTAACTATTAAAATTGGTTGATTCTGAAGAAAGTTATGAGTGCACATTCAATTTGACGTGTCATTTCTTCAACATTTTTTCTCATTGAAGCAATCATATATTTCGTTCTAATTGAGGTACGCAGTTCGTTTTGGTCTAAAACACTCAGTGGATCAAGCACTTTCTTTTGATGTGATAACTACTTAAACTGGTAGATTCTGAGAACAGTTATGAGTACATTTGTCTCCATGACGAAGATCTTTGAAGGACTTTTTAACAGTTCGGCGCGTAGTGTTGTTCCAAGGAGCGTTTAATTTAATTTCTTTGTGTGATGTATTTTCAAGTGTTTTGTTGACATAATATTACAGTATATTACCATAGCAGATCATATGCTTTATTTCATTAACTCGAAACTTTGCAAATACATATGTGAGGATAGTAACGAACAACACCATACGTTGTACATTGCGGGCGGAGCCAGCGGGAAACTGCTAGTAGGAATGATTCCTTGAAGGAGCATGGACTCACGCACAGCCGCCTCGGCAATCGTGGCTTGGTAGCTCTCCTTGAGGGCAAACCTCTTCCACAACTCGGTCATAATACCCGGTATGGTACCTCTTGCACCCACCAACAATCCGTAAACGGCGACGGAGTTTACATGATATTTCTCCATGATATAATGGGATACTGGAACGTACAGTAGATTGCCTCCTTCTCAGAGTGCACATCGTGCGGTTGTTGTTCGCCTGATTCTAGACTTTCTGTTGGGTCCAATATTGCAGAACGATCTCTTTGTTTATCGATGGCTAGAATATCTACACTTCTCGTACTACTGTTTTGAGCTAAGCAATTCACTTCTTCTATACTTTTCACCTGTTATCGCGGAGGGCTTTTGCAATAAGGCTGCGAATTGTGTGATGGCGAGTATTTCTAAGCAATGTGCCGAATGGACAGTAGCCGAGAACATGTCCCAAAATTTCAATAGGGATTCTTGCCTATTGCATTCAGTTAAGTATGAAAGGGAAGCTGATGTGCCTCTGTCAACTGCCGATACTGCCACTTCCTGTCTCGCAGACCTCGCCCACACTCCCCCTATTCCTCTTCCTCTTGTACATATACATACACAATAGTTTTAACGACCGGCTATTTTGTACGCAGTAATGTATCGAGAACAACAGCATCAGCAGCAGAATGAATATCTCCACTCAGGATGGTCATCCCAGAAACGAATTATAAATTAACATTACTCTTCGCGATATATTCCCTTCTATAAAGGCGGTAGAGTAGCCAGGATCGGCCGTGGGGGAGGGTTATAGTTATAAAATAAAATGATATGTGGTGCGCGCATGCAAGACTTGTCATTATAAGGACACTGATACAAGTGAATTATATTGATATTCAGATTGCAGTACACTACAAAATCTCACATTAAAATACAGAACAAGAACAAAACGATCAAGTTCAACAGTTTTACAGCGAATGGTATGTTCAGTTTACAATCTAAAATCCAACTCTCGAGGCTTCTTAGGTCTGTTGGCTCTACAGTTGTGTCTCTGAACGTTTATTTAGTTTATTGTCACTTTCTGTTTATTTTATTTTTGTAAAAATTCCATGGGGGCGCGGGGTCTAACCTCCATTAACCCCGCCTCTCCTGGCTACGCCCCTGGATCTAGGCGAACTCGGCCGATATCCGGCAACTTTAATTTACCTGCATTTTCTACAGCCAGAATGCCTGCAGTATGTACCAAACCTCATGGTGCAACAGCTGGAAGGCCTGCAAACTACGAGGTGATGCATGGTCAATGCAACGAATCCTCTCGGCTGCTATTCTTGGCTTTCTAGACCGGGGCTACTATCTCACCGTCAAATAGCTCCTCAATTCTAATCACGTAGGCTGAGTGGACCTCGAACCAGCCTTCAGATCCAAGTAAAAATCTCTGACCTGGCCGGTAATCGAATGCGGAGCCTCCTGGTAAGCGGCAGGCTCGGCACGCCTAGAACGCGACGCCGGACACATACATACATTTTCATTATACACTATTGTCTTTCTACGTTCCAGTCTACAGGACTTTATAAAGGAAGCAAGTGACTCCCGTATCCTCCATGAATTAGCTTGGCGCCTGCACAATCCTGTATTTCCAGCTCGGTGGTCTTGTTTGGATCCGTACACCTGTACCCAATAGCGACGATTGGGAATTAGAAATTGGGAGACAAAAATGTGCCCGGGTTTTGTGGGATATAGCGGCCGTCGGGTGTGTGTGTGTATAAATACCAAAACTGAAAAAAGCTACAAAATGGTAAGTTTTTTATGCTCTCTGAACGAATTTCGGCAGAGAGGTAAAGATTAATAGACCGAGCTCGATAGCTGCAGTCGCTTAATTGCGGCCAGTATCCAGTATTCGGGAGATAGTGGGTTCGAGCCCCACTGTCGGCAGCCCTGAAGATGGTTTTCCGTGGTTTCCCATTTTCACACCAGGCAAATGCTTGGGCTGTACCTAATTAAGGCCACGGCCGCTTCCTTCCCACTCCTAGCTCCTTCCTGTCCCATCGTCGCCATAAGACCTGTCTGTGTCGGTGCGACGTAAAACAAATAGAAAAAAAAATGTTAACAGTTTACCAACTACATTGCGGTGATAATAGCTTTTTTTTGAGATTTTGTTTCAATGCCATACAACAAAACTCTCACCAAAGGAACAATAATTACACATGTATTACAATTAAACATAAGTACGGCGTGATTATAGAATTAAAAACATTTTGTATTTGACTGGCCGAGGCGGTAAAGACGTGCTCGGTTCGCCCGGAAGGACGTGGGTTCGAATCCCCGTCAGCAAGTCGTAAAATTTAAGAAACGAGATTTCCACTTCCGGAGGTGCATATGGCCCTGAGGTTCACTCAGCCTACACCAAAAATGAGTACCAGGTTAATTTCTGGGGGCAAAGGCGGCCGGGCGTAGAGCTTTCCACTCTACCCCATCACGTGCCGAGGTTAACAATGGTGGAAGCCTTTACCTTCCACTCCTCCAAGGGCCTTCATGGCCTGTACGGAGGTGATTTGCTTTGCTTCTTTTGTATTTAACTGCACACTAAGAAACTAACAGGCACTAAAGAGACTGCTAGACTGATGAATTCGCGTGGCAAATGGGTGAATCATACCTCAGTGTCCATGACCTTGGCAAGAAAAATATACCCCTGCTACCCTTCCTCACAGCACATGCAAAGTCTCTACTACATGCTGTGTAGCTATACAGGGTCATCCACTATTACATCCCTATTTTAATTCCACTATTATTCTGTCATTAACAATGTGTCCTCGGACACTCCCGGCACTAAAAGCCATACACCATTTCATTAACAACGTTACACGGTTGCTTTTAATTCTATTATGTACTCTGGTCCTTGCCATTTCATATTTCAACATACGTAGGCACCAGCATTAGCAGCACACCGTTGCAGTCGGGGCTCTATGTTCCTGACAGACCGCTGCAACATGCTACAAACTTTTGTTTGTCCCACTGTTTCGACCTGGGACGGAGTGGACAACGTGCACTTTATGCACGATGGGGAACCTCTCCATTTTGCATTGACTTCGCGAGAATGGCTTGACAATGCTTTTCCGGGCCGCGTTATTGGACGTCGCAGAAATGTTGAGTGGCCACCGAGAAGTCCAGACTTGACCCCATTGGATTTTTTCCTCTGGGGGTATTTGAAAGAGAAGGTGCTTGCCAGAACACCGCATGACTTGAACACTTTGGAAGCAGTCATTAGGGAAGAGTGTGCGCGGGTACCAAACGACATGTTGCAACGGTCTGTCAGGAACATTGCGCCCCGACCAAGGTCGCCCATACACGGGGGCAAGGTGCCCCCCCCCCCCCCCACTAGCTCTCAGGGAAAGGCAAAAATCTAATGTAGTCAGGTATTTTCCTTTCAAGAAAATGATTTAAAAGTCAGTATTACGTAGAAGTGGTAGTACTGTCTCCCACCAACAGGCAGGGTATACCGTGGGTTATTCTACCGCAGAATACAAGTTGCCATTTATCTTCCAATATATTAAAAATACTACATACCCCCAGGTCTAGCCCCCCCTACAAACTGTCATATGGACGACCATGACCCCGACTGCAACGGTGTGCTGCTAATACTGGTGCCTACTGTACGTTGAAATATGAAATGGCAAGGACCATAGTACATAATAGAACTGAAAGCAACCATGTAACATTGTTAATGACAGAATAATAGTGAAATAAAAATAGACATATGGTAGTGCATCACCCTGCACAAATCTGTTAGTTGCGACGAACGACACTTTGTGCATATTTCCGCTAATAATTTTGTTAATAATGAAATGAAAGAATTAGTTAAGACGACAGGGTTTGTACAAATTAAGCAAAGCAAAGTTTTCTCCGTACAGGCCGTGAAGGCCCTTGGAGGGATGTAAGGTAAAGGCTTCCACTATCCGTAGGCCTAACCTCGGCACCTAATGGGATAGAGTGGTTAGCTCTACTAATAATAATGTCATTTTGTTTTACGTCCCACTAACTACTCTTTTTACAGTTTTTGGAGACGCCGAGTTGCCGGAATTTAGTCCCGCAGGAGTTCTTTTACGTGCCAGTAAATCTACCGACACGAGGCTGACGTATTTGAGCACCTTCAAATACTACCGGACTGAGCCAGGATCGAACCTGCCAAGTTGGGGTCAGAAGGCCAGCGCCTTAACCGCCTGAGCCACTCAGCCCGGCGGTTAGCTCTACGCCCGGCCGCCTTTGCCCCCAGGAATTAACCTGGTGTAGGCTGAGTGAACTTCAGGGCCATGTGCACTTCCGGAAGTGGAAATCTCGTTTCTTAAATTTTTACGACTTCCTGACGGGGACTCGAACCCACGTCCTTCCGGGCGAACCGAGCACGCCTTTACCGCCTCGGCCAGACAGCCCCTCTGTACACATGCTTTTTTTAAAAAAATAATTCCTATAATTACTAGTTTTAGTCGGCTAAAATGGAATAAAAATGTAATGTTTTCTTCAAAGTGGGGGAGGGGGCGATTGAACCCCTCCCCCCTCGTCCCCCTCTAATCGCCGCTTCTGTCTGTACCAAATGCAGGAGTTGCGTAAATTTAATAACTCGTAGGTTTTGCTTTTTAATTGGTATACGTCGGACTAACCCTACAATAAGTCTATAGGCTGCAGAACATCCGGAGCAATGCTGATAGACCCTCGATAAACAAACAAACAAACAAACAAACAAACAAACAAACAAACAAACAAACAAACAGAAAAGGAACCCTACGTTGTCGGGACGCTACGGTAAGAAAGGTCTAGCAAGAACTTGGAAGGTAGCGGCCGTGGTCATAAGTAAGCCCCAATATGTGTCTGCTGTGAAAATGGGAAATTACGGACAACTATCTTCTGGCCTGTTGACGGTGGGACTCGAATCCAGCATGTTCCGAATGCAAGTCTACAGTTATACACCGCGCACCACGCAGCCAACTCGCTCAGTTCAATAAGATGTTTTGATACAATAACTCTCTTCTAAGGAGGTGGCACCTGTCCACATATAGCCTACTATTCACTTGTTCTTTCGTTTGTAAAATGTAGGGGTTGAGAACTTATCTCTCTCGATTTTCTCACAAGAAACGACAGTGAAGTTAGGAGAAAGCTGTAAAATGCACACCCTCACTGTCAAGATACCAGTGAAGTATTTGGAAGAAGCAATACTTTTGTTTCGTCTTATTTCTCCCACTGACAGTGAGTCTATTCAGCTTTATGTTCAACACCAGAGGTTTGTTTTATATATATCTTCTTTTTAGTCTCTCCATGTCACCAGTCTGAACTAAAAATACCTGGAAATATCGCATTATCAACTCCTCCTGTCTTTTACTGTGTGGATGCCACCGATGTAGAACTAGTCGTTCAGAATCTTGCCCCTTTGTGATTAAGATCTTTCAGTACTAAAACGAGGAGTAATCCCTCAAATACAGCGCTCAATATTTGAATGCCATGGATAATATACTGACTATTCTTCTACTGTAGTACTCTCTCCGTTTTCTTTTCCTAGTAATTTAACCTATGTCTTTGCTGGCAGGACTTAGTGTTTGCAGTGCATTATGTCTTCTGGCATGGGCTAGAGCAATCTTGTTACTTTCATTGATATGTCTCAGTCTTACTCTTGGCTTGGGCAATATGAATGTGACTGAGGTATGAGCGATGCTAGTAATACCATAACTTATGCAGTCAGTCCCTGCTATGAATGGTGTGAAAATGTAGCTCATAGGGTCGGTTGGTGCATGCATTTCAGTGGGTTCGGCAGACTTCTTGCTCAGCGAGGAAAGCAACGGGAAACTACCTCACTCGTCATTTCCCAAGTACGCCTCTTCGTGTTGCCTAGACCATATATGACAGCTATTGGTGGAACTATTGAGGACCCAACCAGCCTTCGGGCTGGCCGACACATAGTTTTTTGTTTACAGGTCGCTTTACGTCGCACCGATACAGATTGGCCATATGGTGATGATGGTATAGGAAAGACCTAGGAGTGGGAAGGAAGCGGCCGTGGCCTTAATTGAGGTACAACCCAAGCATATGCCTGGTGTGGAAATGGGAAACTACGGAAAGCCATCTTCAGGGCTGCCGACAGTGGGGTTCGAACCCACTATCTCCCGGATGCAAGCTCACAGCTGCGCCCCTAACCGCATAGCCAACTCGCCCGGTGACACATAGTTTAACGTCACACTAACCCATAGAGAGTTTTCGGCGATGCAAGGATGGGAAAGGCTAGGGTTAGGAAGGTAACGGCCGTGTCTTTAAGTAAAATACAGCCTCACGGAAAATCATCTTTAGGGCTACCGATGGTCGGATTCGAAACCGCCATCTCTATCATGCAAGCTCACAGCTACGCATAGCTGTTTACAGTCAAGGGTTGGTTTTTCCCTCGGACTCAACAAGGACTCCCACCTCTACCGCCTTAAAGGCAGTGTCCTGGAGCGTGAGACTTTGGGTCGGGGATACAACTGAGGAGGAGGACCAGTGCCTCACCCAGACAGCCTCACCTGCTATGCTGAACAGGGACCTTGTGGGGGATGGGACGATCGGAAGAGATAGAGAAGTAAGAGGGCCGTAACAAGTTAGGTACCATCCCGGCATTTGCTTGGAGGAGAAGTCGGAAACCAGAGAAAATCACTTCGAGGATGGCTGAAGTGGGAATCGAACCCTCCTCTACTCAGTTGACCTCCCGATGCTGAGTGAACCCGTTCAAGCCCCCGTACCACTTTTCACATTTCGTGGCAGAGCCGGGAATGGAACCCGGGCCTTCGGGGGTAGCAGCTAAACACACTAACCACTACACCACAGGAGCGGGCAAAACCATCTCATTACACGACAAATATTTTAATTCAGTGACTTGACAAGGAGATTTCCATCTAATACACCGAACCATTTCATTAAAAAAAAGTAATTTTTATTATATATTATTACGGTATTAGAGGGCTCGAGGCCTAGGGAGTCTTTCATTTTCACGCCATTCGTGACCCTTGCCTTTCTTTGGCCGATACCTTCATTTTTCGAAGTGGCGGATCCCTTCCATTTTTTCTCTCTAATTAGTGTTATATAGAGGAAGGTTGCCTAGGTACTCCCTCTTAAAACAATAATCACCACCACCACCACCACCACCACCACCACTTTATTATATCAATTATTTTAAAAATAATTTAAGTGCATCCTTCCTTGTGTTGACAAAGAGCCACCTCGACTATTTCTATTATCTCTTCACACTGAAGTATGACGACTCCACCTGAGTTAACTAACGTACAGGTTTTACAAGAAATCGCCGGAAGTTTGGCTCCGTGGTTAATCGGTTAGCATGCTGGGGATTTTCATTTTCATTTATTTATTCCACTGGCTCGTGGAATGTGTATGTTTGTGTGTCGTCTTCAACGTCAGAATTCACCCTAGATAGGGCCCCAGTCATGGATGTCAACTCGAAAGACATGCACTAGGCCTATCCGGACGTCATACGCTATTGTTATAAATATCGGAGGAACAAAGAAGTAACAGTTCAAATTATGTATAGAAAAATATGAAAGTGATTAGGAACATGTAATAGGATAGGATACACATAATGACAGGTAAGAGGGAGCAAATGGATAGAGCAAACAAGGACAAGGACAGTCTCCACATCTTCGTACACTGTTCTCTTCGCATAGACGGGTTATCTCCTCATCAGTCCCATTTATTTTACATTCTTCTCACTTCTTTCTATTTATGTTCCTATATGACATTTGTCATTTGATTTTTCTTTTCCATTACTTACACTGACCCGCTGAGCTCCTTTTCTCCTTTTGTGTTTGTCCTGTGTTCCTAGTATTTTACAATCTGTATAGACAGATACTGTAAATACATAGATTTATCATCAATAGGACATTGTCCGCTTCCGTAGCGTAACGGTTAGTGTTATTAGCTGCCGTCCCTGGGGGCCCGGGTTCGATTCCCGGTTCTGACAGAAATTTAAGAATGGCAGGAGGGCTGGTATGTGTTTGAAATGGTACATGCAGCTCACCTCCAATGGGAGTGTAGCAAAAAAGAGCTGCACCACCTCGCGATGAGGACACGAGTTTAGTTAGTTAATAGGATATTTAATCAATTATAGATTATTCGATAAAACTAGTGAACTAAATCTAGAGACGTTCGACACTAGCAAATGTACCCGTGCTTCACTACGGCATTCTTACTTTTATATGGATTTCTACGTAAATTGCTGTACATGCAATGAGTAAGATGATATTGCATGTCTCTGCGCTATCCGAGAAGGGGGAAAAAAAGGGAGGACCCCATACGTTGTTTCCGATGTGAGGTGCGCGTTGGAGAAGTTTGATGATAATGGCAGGCCACATTTCCTACTGCCATTCACAATAGATATGGAGATTTTTCATTTTAAACTCAGGCCCCTTTTCCTAATGCCAGTCACAATCGAGTTGGAGAGATTTTATTATAATCGACAAATGCAGCGCTATCTAACATATAAAGAATCGAGATACGACAATAAGTCATAGGATAGAAGTTGAAAATCTCTCTAAATTGAACGGCGATTGTGCTATATGTTCTGTGATACGACTTATTGTTTAGCCACCAATTACCCCGAAACGAAGGTCTGCACCGTCATTGAAATTGCCTCCATATTCCTATATTTTCCGGGGCCAAGAAAGTTATCCATTTGACCAGCTTGGAATTTTTCCTCAAAGGAAAGAGGGTCCAGGTTTCGGGATTAGCACTCGCATATATACGGAGTAATTAAGGACGAAAGTAATGCAGTTAAGAAAGTTGAAATGAATAGAAATTAGGATTATAACTGAGGACAGCCGAATAGGACAAATATGTAAATACCAAGCGGATGGATTGGAAAGTAAAATGTCCTTCACTAAATTGTGATTATACGAGTTATGGATTTAAGAATGCGGTATCAGAGGAGAAATTTAGGCGCAGGGATTCTTAGACAAGAATATGACTTATGGTGTTATTACTTAAGCCTAAACAGGCAAGGCAGACGCAAGAAATTAAAACAGGAAACGGATGTAGAAGGGAAATACAGTAAACATTATAACAAAGGTACGGTATGTAAAATAATGGGCTACACACCGCGGTACTGTCCAAATATTAACAGCCCCCCTTATTGTTATTCGAGGACGATCGTAACCTCCAACGGTATTCCGCAAATATCCCGCAGAATGGCAGTTTGACGTCTGTCTCGCCTTCTGCCCAAGGAATAATCACGAGTTTACAGAAATGATGACGAAAATGACATTATGTTACTTTCCTGTTGCCAAGTAGGCAGAGACGTTGCCATGGTAACCTGTAGGTTCGCTGTCGGTCTGTTGGTCACTCAATGCAGAGCATGAAACCCACAGAAAATAGTAATTTTCCCCATCATTGAAGAGTAAACGAAATTATGTACATAACAAACGTTTTTTAAAATGAAGAGATGTTTCACATGTAGTACACAGATTTTACAGAAATTCAATAGTATAAGAGAAAATGGAAGAAAACTGCTCTGGTTTCCCTATAAACCCCCAGGCCATTCAGTGATTTTAAAATCAAATGCATTTTTAAACATTTCACTGGGCGAGTATACTCTAAATATGAACTTTGTTCGAGATCTAACCAGCCGTTTCGCCGTTATGATAGAACAAACAAACAAACAAACAAACAAACAAACAGACACGAAAGCTAAAAACCTCTGATACGATTTGACCCAAAACGGATAAATATATGAAAAATTGGCAAAACAAACGAAATTAAAGACAGCGGACTCCTTAGATGTTTACAGCACCTTAAATAAATAAAAATCGCATCTTCTAAAATAATTGCCAACGCTAAACTAAGTCTAGAGATATTTATATACAAATTTTTATACAGAGAGGACCTTATGTCCTAGAGGTCTTTAGGCCATGTTTAATTTTAGAGGGCGGTGAGTGAAAAATATTCACTGATTCACCCACCTCATTCAGTGATTTTAGAGCCCTCAGCAATCATGAGTTTACCCGAGCCGCATTTTTCACTTTAGGCAGATGGAAAATATACCTTTGCCTAGCATTGCGGTGAGGAACATGTAATGGAATCAACTCAAACAATACTGAGCTATCCACTCCATTCGTCAGACACTTATAAAGAAATAGGGCATGGGCACATCTGCGGCGCGAGTGCAATGCCTTCATATATCAAATGACGACACTACGCTGCTCATCAGCATCGCATACCAACACGACCCTGGTTTGACAAATTACGTCTTAGTAGGCACCATCTTACGTCCATCATACGCATCCGTCTCGGTCATGGCTTATGGCTGCTACCCAAATCATCTTCATCGAATTAAGAGTAGTGGATTCTCCTATGTGCTACAAGGACCAAGAGGAAATTGCAGATCTTAACCACATCATTCTCGGTTGCAGTAAGTATCGATAAGGCACAATGTGTTTTATTATGAAAAACTGGCCCTTATTCATGTCCCTTTTCCTGCCAGTGTAATATGTTTACTACCGAGCTCGATAGCTGCAGTCGCTTAAGTGCGGCCAGTATCCAGTATTCGGGAGATAGTAGGTTCGAACCCACTGTCGTCAGCCCTGAAAATGGTTTTCCGTGGTTTCCCATTTTCACACCAGGCAAATGCTGGGGCTGTACCTTAATTAAGGCCACGGCCGCTTCCTTCCCACTCCTAGCCCTTCCCTGTCCCATCGTCGCTATAAGACCTATCTGTGTCGGTGCGACGTAAAGCAAAAAACAAAAAACAAAACATGTTTACTAATAAGATCTGATACCAACATTTACCTAGCACTTGCCCATATGACGTATGGCTGATATGAAGATCTGAATGAGACATTTATCTCTGAAGGTTCTTTTGCGTGCGCTGTGAAGTGAATAAAATGCGTTGTATTTCTTTTGTGTTGAGATACTTTATCTGTTGCGGTTCTAGGACATTTCGTACCACGGACATTTCGTACCACCGGACATTTCGTACCACTTGACGGGCTGATTACCTGCAAAGTGTCAGTTAATGACTTTAAAGTATTTAGGAGAGGACATTCCGTACCACTTGAAAGAGTGGGGAATACTGCGAAGTAAAAACGATATCCTACTGCATGTATTCATTTGTATATCCATTGTCAACTACTGGCGCACAAGCCTCCGCACTGTGTGACCACTAATGATGTTAACTTTACGTCGAGCTCAACTGGTCTGATTGGCACACGTGTTAATTCTTATGTCGTATTCGTCATTCGCTGGAACCTAGCTGCTTCCACCATTTAGTTTCCTCTTGATCTTCAAGCACATATCGTCCAGTTCATCAGAATCTTTTATTTTAGTTAATATTCGCAAGTGCCTTTGCTGGCGGGACCTAGTGTTTACAGTGCACTATGTCTTCTGGTTTAGGCTAGAGCAATTTTGTTACTTTCATTGGTCTGTCTCTGTCTTATACTTGGCTTCTCTGCCTTATACTTGGCTTTGACAATGTGAAAGTGACTGAGGTGTGAGCGATGCCAGTAATATCATTCCTTATGCAGCCAGTCCCTGCTATGAATGGTGTGAAACTGTTGCTCATAAGGTCGGTTGGTGCATGCATTTCAGTGGGCTTGGCAGACGGATATGTAATAGCAACTTCTGGCTCGGTGGGGAAAGCAACGGGAAACTACCTCACTCCTCATTTCCCTGGTACGCCTCTTCAGTGATGCCTAGTAGGCCATCTATGACAGCTGATGGCGGAGCTGTTAGGGATCCAATCAGCCTTCGGGCTGATGACTAGACATGCACAATATTCACAATACAGTAATTGTAATATTATCCATCCTTGTGCTCGTTAAGCACATTGCGTCCGAACACGATGTATATTTTGTATTGTTTCTTTTCAGGATTTGTACTTCAAAAATTCGACTTTATTATGATAATATCTACGTAAACATAAGTGATAAGTATAGTTGGAATGGCAATTATTAAAATAATACACAGTAGAAATTTTCTTTAGTAAATGTTGTATTTTTTTATTTTTTTTCTGATTTCTAAAGTGTGCCTGTTAGGCTCATTACGCCCGGTGGCGTGGAAATGGAATTCCATTTTGACATCAAGTGGTACGGATTGTCCTAGCGTAAATATCTCAGGGTTACAAGAAAACCGTTGGCAGGTAGATAACGACCTAGGTGGTACGAAATGTCCTCACAAATCAAGCGGTACGGAATGTCCGTGGTACGAAATGTCCGGACACCATCTGTTGCATGTATTTTAGACATAGTGTTCTCTTAGGTTTGTACTTTATATAGTTATCCGTGATGTTTTGCAGGCCATGAAGGCCCGTGGAAGGTGGAAGGTAAAGTCTTCCCCATCTGTAACCTCGGCACTTGGTAGGGTAGAGTGGTTAAGCTCTACGTCCGGCAGCCTTTGCTTCCAGGAATTAACCTGGTGCTCATTTTTGGTACAGCCTGAGTGAACCTCAGGGCCATGTGCACCTCCAGAAGTGGAAATCTCGTTTCTTAAATTTACGACTTCCTGACGGGGAATTGAACTCACGTCTTTCCGGGTGAACCAAGCACGACTTCACCGTCTCGGCCAGACAGCCCCTTTCCTTGCCGAATGCCAAATAAAATTTTAAAAATATCCTCATACTCATAGTCTCACAAAAAGACTCGTAATCGGTCGAAGAGAGAGAAACGCCCAAACTTTATAGCTGATCCATTTGATGAACCTTATTTGGTCTGTATCTGTTTGTCCGGTTTTCTTTTCGTCCCACACTTCCCAAATTAAAAGAGAAGATCAGGCAAGATGGTCTCCCCAGTGAGTGTTGATGCCGACCTCCTGATAAAGCTGGAAAGGAGAAACGAGCTTGTCAGGGTCCGAGATGAAATGTGCGTGGAAGAAATGGTATTGTTGAGGAGAGAGCCAATTTGTTGAATACACTTTTGTGAAGATGCGGAGATTGTCATTGTTTGTTTATGTGTTCATGTTTGTCATTGTCTCCTCTTTATCTCATGGTTGTCCGACTCGTTGGCTGAACGGTCAGCGTACTGGCCTTCGGTTCAGAGGGTCCCGGGTTCGATTCCCGGCCGGGTCGGGGATTTTAACCTTAATTGGTTAATTCCAATGGCACGGGGACTGGGTGTATGTGTTGTCTTCATCATCATTTCATCCTCATCACGACGCGCAGGTCGCCTACGGGAGTCAAATAGAAAGACCTGCACCTGGCGAGCCGAACCTTTCTGGGATATCCCGGCACTAAAAGCCATAAGACATTTCATCTCATGGCTGGGCACATCTGCCCAGCGAGCGAGCCAACGCTACCGAGCGAGTTGGCTACGTGGTTTTGGTCACGTAGCTGTATGTTTGCATGAGGAAATGCTGGGATTATACCGTAATTAATGCCACGGCCGCGTCCTTCCCGATCCTAGCCCCTTCCTATTCCCATCATCGCCATAAGACGCGGAACTATAAAACATTTGCAAAAAAAAAAATCTCCCCACACCAACCTGTCATTGTCTTTATCCAATTCTCTGTTCCTATCTTTCTGTACTATTGCATTTCAACAAGAATATCAGTACCCTCCGCAGTGTCTGACTACAAGATTCCTGAATTCCACATAATGTGCTACAGAGTTTATAGTACAGCGGTGATTAAAAAAATAGCAAACAATAACAAAAATTGTAGAAAGACTGACAAGCATGCAACTTGCCGCCTGTACATTGTGAATTTTCTTTTACAATTATGTATATATGATGCCCTTTTAATTCGCCTTATGGGTGCAATATATTGTCAAACATTATAAATACATTTTTAACATGCAGTTTTCAAAGAGTTTTAAATCTGTTGTCTCATTGTAAACCCTTGAATTTCTCGCTTATATTACGGTCTAGTCTACTATACTGCTCTGAAGTGTAGATCCCTTCACAGCAACACTTAATTAATGTTTAGAGCGAGTATAGATCAGATTCTCAAAATGGATCAGTTAAAAGTGTTTGGGTAACAAACTTTCAACGATAGATTATGATCTGTTTTGTACATAGATGTGTATTGAATCACTTAGAATTAGGCGCAGATACGTCAACGCACGTTTCATACACAAATGCGTCGGGAATTACCTTGATTGTCCTAACATACTCCAGTTGCTACCAATTCTCGTTCCTTTCCGTAGCAACCGACGGGCTGTCACCTTTCACTCACCCAGGTGCAGAATTGAATCACACAGGAACTCTTGGTTTATGCAGGCCCTAAAATCTCTTAGCGAGATGGTGGACGTATTCCACCCGTCAGCTAGTGAAAATCGTAGACATCTTATGGACGCCTCATAGACAAAGAGTTCCTTGTATCCTGTTCTGCGTATTTGGTAACTGAAAGTTATATTTCCTTCTTTTATCTATCGGTCAGGGACTGCCTGACCGAGGCGGTAAAGGCGTGCTCGGTCAGTACCTACTATTCGTCTGGAAGGACGTGGGTTCGAATCCCCGTTAGGAAGTCGAAAAATTTAAGAAACGAGATTTCCACTTCCGGGGGTGCATATGAACTCAGCCTACACCAAAAATGAGTACCAGCTTAATTCCTAGGGGCAAAGACGGCCGAGCGTAGAGCTAACCACCCTACCCAATCACGTGCCGAGGTTAAGAATAGTGGAAACCTTTACCTTCCACCACTCCAAGGGCCTTCATGGCCTGTACGGGGATGACTGCTTTGCTATCTATCGGTCATTTCAAATGTATAAACTCTTTTCTGTTTTCATGTTACCGGGCGAGTTGGCCGTATGGTTAGGGGCGCGCAGGTATGAGCTCGCTTCCGGGAGATAGTGGGTTCGAATCCCACTGTCGGCAGCCCTGAAGATGGTTTTCCGTGGTTTCCCATTTTCACACCAGGCAAATGCTTGGGCTGTACTTTAATTAAAGCCACGGCCGCTTCCTGCCCATTCCTAGGCCTTTCCTATCCCATCGTCGCCATAAGACCTATCTATGTCGGTGCGACGTAAAGCTAAATAGTAAAAACAAATAGTTTTCATGATTTCTTCTTCCATATGTATTTTGTAAATATGTATATATTGATATTGCTTAGTTATTATTATTATCAAGTAATCGTTTCTTACAAAACCGAGCCAGTTGACCGCGCGGTTAGCGCCGCGTAGCTGAGAGCTTGCATTCGGGAGATAGTGGGTTCGAATCCCACCGTCGGCAGCCCTGAAGATGGTTTTCCGTAGTTTACCATTTTCACACCAGGCAAATGCTGGGGCTGTGCCTTAATTAAGGCTACGGCTGCTACCTTCACAATCCTAACCCTTTCCCATCCTTCCGTCGCCGAAAACTTTCGATGTATTAGTGCGACGTTAAACAATTAGCAAAAAAGGTATCTTACAAATATATTTTTTGTTAGTTGTTTTACGTCGCACCGACACAGATAGGTCTTACGGCGACGATGAGACAGGAAAGGGCTAGGAGTGCGAAGGAAGCGGCCGTGGCCTTAATTAAGGTACAGCCCCAGCATTTGCCTGGTGTGAAATTGGGAAACCACGGAAAACCATTTTCAGGGCTGCCGACAGTGGGGTTCGAACCTACTATCTCCCGAATACTGGATACTGGCCGCACTTAAGCGACTGCAGCTATCGAGCTCGGTATAAATAAATTTAATCAATCTATAATGATACCGAACATTCACTGAGAGGATAGAGTATTTTTCCCTTCCCTGGTAGGGATAATCAAAGAAATGTTAAACTTGATAACAAATGAAAAGGGCCGGACTGAGTGACTCAGACGGTTGAAGCACTGGCCTTCTGAGCCCAAGTTGGCGGTTTCGATCCTGGCTCAGTCCGGTGGTATTTGAAGGTGCTCAAATACGACAGCCTCGAGTTGGTAGATTTACTGACACATAAAAGAACTGCAGGAGAACAATCCGGCACCTCAGCATCTCCGAAAACCGTAATAGTTTAGAGGAACGTAAATCCAATAAAATTACTCATGTTAACTTAAGGTGAGGGGAAATTTCCCGGTTTTCGAAGTAAACTTTCAATTTATTAGGTCGTGCTCACTACATATAGTGTCGTGAAAATTTAAAAAAACATCCCATGTTTTCCCTTTTCCGTCTAAATAAAGCGACCTGTGAATCTTACCAACTAGCAAAACCTGGCGCTGTCGCCGGACAAGCGTTCGGTACGATAAACGTGTAAACCACATCTCACCGGGCGAGTTGGCCGTACGGTTAGGAGCACGCAGCTATGAGCTAGCATTCGGGAGATGGTGGGTTCGAACCCCACTGTCGGCAGCCCTGAAGATGGTTTTCCGTGGTTTCCCATTTTCACACCAGGCTGTACCTTCATAAAGGCCACGGCCGCCTCATTCCAATTCCTAGGCCTTTCCTGTCCCATCGTCGCCATAAGACCTATCTGTGTCGGTGCGACGTAAAGCAAATAGCAAATACATAAAAAAATCTCTCGCATCATATAGAAGATGGCTATGAAAATAACAGTCACTGGGGTAGTTTGTATTGACCTGGCATCAGCCTACGACACAATAAACCACGGTATACTGCTACGTAAACTCTACAGAATAACTACGGACTACAAACTAACTCGAATGGTTGAGTGCTTTCTGCACAACAGAAGATTTTCTGTTGAATTTTCAGGCCAGGAGTTCAGATGAAAGAATCTGAAGAAACGAATAGTTTTATTTATGCTAATATTCTCGCTCTATCAGTTCAAAAGGCAAGTTTTGAACATACTGAAGAGAAGCTCTCAAATGCTCTGCAATATCTAGGTGATTATTACCAAGAGAACCAGCTGAGACCGAATCCATCAAAAACACAAGTCTGCGCCTTTCACCTCAAAAACAGGCAGACGTTAAGGAAACTGCAAGTGACCTGGGAAGATTCACAAATAGAACACTGCTTCACTCCCACATATCTAGGAGTAACTCTTGATCGAACACTCACCTACAGAACATACTGTTTGAACAACAAAAGGAAAGTATCAGCAGGGAAAAATATTTTTCGGAAACTATCGAGTATAACCTCGGGGATGCAGCTTCGCACCTTAAGAACATCAGCTGAAGCCCTTTGCTATTCAGCTGCAGAATACGCCTGTTCCGTCTGGTGTAGATCCAGTCACGCTGATCAAGTGAATATTGCCTTATATAGACTAGCAGACTCATTACAGGTTGTTTGAGGTATACACCACTCGAAAAAATGTAATGTCTAGCAGGTATACTTCGTGAGTCAGCATCCAACTTGAGGACCAATACTTCATATGGATATCAACCAGCAACCTGAAGGCGTAAGTCAAGAAAAAGCCTTATTCAACAGAAAGACTCAACTAGCCACCTTCAAAATTTCGAGTACATTTATTGCGTTTCACATACTGTAGAGCTACCTTGTAGAATGGTACCTGCTGAAAGCTTCCCTTCAGGTCATGGGGAAAGTTGGTCAACATGGAAGGCGCTCAACAAGCTGTGCACTAGAGTTGGCAGATCAAAGACCAACATGAGAAAGTGGGGACTCGCCTGCGACTCCACACTATACGAATGCGATGAAAAGCAAACAATGAACTATCGCCTTGTCTGCAAGTTGTGTCAACTACATGTTCTCTTCAGAACCTGATTGATGCCACCAAGGAAGCGTGCGAATTGGCTAGATACTAGTCACACTGCATTTACATTTTATTTGTGTAGGGCAGGCTCATGTGATGTGATATTACCTTGTTTCTAAAAATTCTATTTGTAGTACCAAGTTTTGGTGGTATTTAAAAAAAATATATTTGACGTTTTATGTTATGTTTCTGATACGATTAAATAAATAACGTGTAAACGATTTAATATGATGAAAACAATGTATTTAACACAGATGTATCAATCACATTTTCACATTACAACTCCTTTTGGAAAATCCCGAGAGAAATCTAAATAGAAAGGAATGTTGTTCGTTGATCCCGAGAAAACCTTATGACCGTGTTCACAGAAAGCTGATGTGGCAAACATTAACAGAAGCCTCACTGAGTAAATATACTATTTATATCCTACGATTTATATACTCAAATAATAAATGCCATATAGGTTGGAAGTTACCTCTTCAGAGAATTCTAAAGATTTGCTAGAGTTGTTCCACATGGTTACTGTTATTCAAAATTAATTTAGACACCTGGATACGTAAATTATCCAGGAAATACTGTATGACCCTCATCGGAATTTCGTTGACCCGAAACTACCTCGTACATCACTTACTATTTGCAGACGACCAAGTAATGCTGATCCAAGGTACTGATGATGCTTCCTATATGATGAGAAAATGAGTCCAGGATTACAAAATGTGGGGCCTGATTGTCAATCACAGTAAAACAGAATATCGTCTCTTGAACATAAGTTCTGACAACATGTTACGGATTGGAAATGAGAAAATACAGTCAGTAAATTCGGATATTTGGGACCAATAACTGAGGTTGATGGCACAAGTTCATCTGAAATTGAGAGCAGGAGAACAATTGGGGCACTAAATTCAGTATTACGGAGTAGAAACATTTTTAAGCAAAACAATGAAACTCTTCTATAGTTCGGTGGTGCAAAGTATTTTACCATATGGAGGAGAAACATGCAAAATAAACAGACAACATGCAAATAAATTGTTAGCCACAGAGACGTTTTTTTTTGTTTGGTATTTGCTTTACGTCGCACGGACACAGATAGGTCTTATGGCGACGATGGGGCAGGAAAGGCCTAGGAATGGGAAGGAAACGGCCGTGGCCTTAATTAAGGTATAGCCCCAGCATTTGCCTGGTGTGAAAATGGGAAACCATGGAAAACCATCTTCAAGGCTGCTGACAGTGGGACTCGAACCCACTATCTCCCGGATGCGAGCTCACAGCTGCGTGCTCCTAACCGCACGGGAGACGTATTTTTGGAGAAGAGCAGTTAGAAAGTGAATTCTGAATAAAGAGGCACTAAAATCATGGAAATCATAGGGGAGGGGGCGGGGGGGGGGCAGAGGAATATTTTTGGGTGTGATAGAAGAAAGAGGACAAGTGAAAAGAATGACAGACGAAAGAATCCCCAAGATGATGCTAAACTGGGAAGTAGAGGGCAACATGGAACGAGGAAATATGGACGAATGGTGTACGAAAGAGCGTGGATAGAGGAGATTTAGGAGGTTTGAATGAGGAAGATACACAAGATCGAGAATTGTGGACATATGGGTTTAAGGAAAACTAGTATTGTAGAAAATTCCTAAATAAGAAAAATGAAAGCTAATGAACAATAGGCTTAGTTTGAGAAACGTCAAAAACTAAAATCGAGCGAGTGGCTACACACTTTGGTCACATAGCTGTCAGCTTGCATAAGTGAGATAGTGGGTTTGAACCCCACTGTCGGTAGCTCTGAAGATCGTACCTTAATTAAGGCCACGGACAATACTTTCCCAGTTGCAACGCTCTTTCTATCCCATTGCCGCCATAAAACCTGATGCTAAGTAAAACAAACAGTAAAAAAAGGAAGAAGAAAACATTACTCAATTTTCTGATTGTAGGAACATTTGTGAGCGAAAAGTTATTCGTGAATTGTGAATACGATGTGAAAATATTTGAAATTCCTGTCGATTTTTCGTCATAAATATATTGACATCTATCTATAATCCATAATTACTTTTCATGTAAGGGATAACACTGGAGAAAGTTTGATAAAATATACGTATAACAGTTGCACATAAAAAGGAACGTTGGTGCTGTTTCGATATCAAATTAATGTAGGGGCAACGCTGTGTCCTAAGACCGCAAATGATTTCACCCTCCCCCAGTAACAGGCCGCTGGGGCTCAACATAAAATAATCATAATAATATAAAATTTGTTTAACGTCCTTCAAATTGCTATAGATTTCAAGAGTACCACGGTGTCGGAATTTAAGCCCTCACGAGCCCTTTGAGTCGCCAGTCCATGGACTGGTTTGATGCAGTCGTCCATGTTTTCCAGTCTGTGCTAAACTTTTCATTTCTACGTACATACTAAATCCTACATCTACTCTAATTGTTTGTCATATTCATCCCTTGGGTTACCCCTACCGTTCTTACCATTTACACTTCCTTCAAAAACTAATTGAAAATTTACGGATGTCTTAAGATGTGTTCTGTCATTCCATCCCTTCTTTCGGTCAAATCGTTCTCCTCTCACCAATTCGATTCAGTATCTCTTCATACGTGATTCGATCTACACTCAGCATTCTTCTATAACACCAACTTTCTAAAGCTTCTGTTCTCTTTTTCTGAGCTAGTTATTATCTATGTTTCAGTTCCATACATTGCCATACTCCAGACGAAAGTCTTCAAAAACATCCTTCTATATCAATGTTCAAAGCGAGCAATTTTTTAATTTATTTTTTTAGAAAGGACTTCCTACCTAGCATTTTATATCCTCCTTACTTCTGCCATTGCCTCTTCTGCCTCTGCTACTTGGGCAGAATCTTTATTGCTTCATTTGTTCCTACATTTCTTCTGAAGCCAAATTGATCTTCTCCCAACTCAGCTTCAACTTGTCTTTCCATTTTTCTGTAAATAATACGTTCTTCAAAATAGCAGTTCGCTTGTGTGTGTGACTGTTCCCCTGGTCTTTCCGAGATAATAGCTCATTTAAGTCCTTGAACACCTATCCTAAATAACACCTATACTTGGTAACCGATTAATCAACAATAATAATGAGCTTTTAGCCCAGTGGCGATTATCGTTTTAAGAGGCTAGGCAAAGTGATTATCAGTCCGACATTTAGTCCGAGTTCATGTGAGTTTCACAAGTGGTGTGTAGACCTGTTTTTAATGGAAAGCACTAAGCGTTTGTTACTTCATTTCACCGTGCTAGAGAGCGTGTTCGCTTGTGCAGTGATAACAAAATAAATAATAACCTTTGTCTGTAATTAACATACCTTTGTGGAGTCACGTGTGGAGTTCCTCAAGACTCCGTGCTTGGCCCATTATTGTTTTCGATTTTTAGCATCTGTGGTAATTAAACATGATATCAGTAATCAGTCGGTACCGGAACTCTGACGTGTTTCCATGCGTTCCTTTCTTTAGTCTAAGAATAGGCCTTTGTTGGAGTGATTTTTTACAAAACAACTATAAATTTGTTTCTAACTCTAGTTCCAGTTAATTATAAATACATACACGAAGTCAAGTAATACAGTTTATCATTCATTAAGTCTACGAAGATAATAACCGACATGTACGAAACCTTTCAATGGAAAAACATGGACAAGAATGACTACATTGTCTCCTTATGGCGAGAGTCTAGTTCAGTAAAATGGCTGACGAAGCACATCTATTGTTATATCTTCTACAGGAATGTAGCGGGCGAATGATGTTGATACTTAACTAGACATATTACGCTTCACGGAGTAGCTGAATTATGTAATATTATCAAAGGAATGTGGGGAAATAAATCTAAAGGCGAAAACAGAGAAAATGCATGTACTGTACCCAGGAGTAAGGATATGCACAAGGAGGTATCCTAGCCTGTATGGCAGTTAAAATACAGGAAATACCTCAACAGCCTAATTTTATCCATTAATAAAACGTATAATAAGTTTTTATTGGATATGTATCCGTAAATTTTAATAGTAATTCTTGTCACTTGGAATATATTTAGTATTTTAAAAACTAACTGCATGTATTAGTAATGATCGCAATAAATGAGTACTCTTTTACCAGTTGGCGCCATGCGTGATTGAGGGAGAAGAGTTATTCATTCATTTATTCATTCATTCTTTTTATGTCGTTAACGTACCATTTTTCCTAAGGTAATCAAGAGGAACTCGAGAAGCCGTGCATCTTTTGTTTTCAGCTATCATGTGTAGAGTATTTACCACATGCGGCTCTGATATTCCTTAATAGCTGGAAGAATTTTAATAACATTCAATTGTACAGCGAAATATACGAGCTGTTTCATTCTTGGTACCTGGCCATTTGCTGTCGCTCACAGAATACACAATTTAAATACCAACTGCCCTGGAGCGTGCACTTTCATTTTTATTACCCGTTTTACAACCTCATAATATTTGGGTTAAGTTTCAGTAAAGGAACATTATAAGCGGCCTCGTAATTTTCTTTTTACCATATCCATGATTGGTGATTGTTATTTTAACGGCCCAAACATCACGTATGACTTGGAAATTCTTTGGTGTTTGTAAACTGAGATTAATTTATTGGTAATTGAAGCAGTGACAAAGGCACAAAATACACTGACTGACAGAGCAAATGCAGCACCAAGAAGGAGTGGTTCGAAAGGGATGAAAGTTGGGGAAAAAACAGAGACGGCACGGATGAATAATTGATGTTTATTTCAAACCGATATGCAGGTTACACAATGCGCACGGCATCGACTCAGTAGGATGTAGGACCACCGCGAGCGGCGATGCATGCAGAAACACGTCGAGGTACAGAGTCAATAAGAGTGCGGATGGTGTCCTGAGGGATGGTTCTCCATTCTCTGTCAACCATTTGCCACAGTTGGTCGTCCGTACGAGGCTGGGGCAGAGTTTGCAAACGGCGTCCAATGAGATCCCACACGTGTTCGATTGGTGAGAGATCCGGAGAGTACGCTGGCCACGGAAGCATCTGTACACCTCGTAGAGCCTGTTGGGAGATGCGAGCAGTGTGTGGGCGGGCATTATCCTGCTGAAACAGAGCCTTGGGCAGCCCCTGAAGGTACGGGAGTGCCACCGGCCGCAGCACATGCTGCACGTAGCGGTGGGCATTTAACGTGCCTTGAATACGCACTAGAGGTGACGTGGAATCATACGCAATAGCGCCCCAAACCATGATGCCGCGTTGTCTAGCGGTAGGGCGCTCCACAGTTACTGCCGGATTTGACCTTTCTCCACGCCGACGCCACACTCGTCTGCGGTGACTATCATTGACAGAACAGAAGCGTGACTCATCGGAGAACACGACGTTCCGCCATTCCCTCATCCAAGTCGCTCTAGCCCGGCACCATGCCAGGCGTGCACGTCTATGCTGTGGAGTCAATGGTAGTCTTCTGAGCGGACGCCGGGAGTGCAGGCCTCCTTCAACGAATCGACGGGAAATTGTTCTGGTCGATATTGGAACAGCCAGGGTGTCTTGCACATGCTGAAGAATGGCGGTTGACGTGGCGTGCGGGGCTGCCACCGCTTGGCGGCGGATGCGCCGATACTCGCGTGCTGACGTCACTCGGGCTGCGCCTGGACCCCTCGCACGTGCCACATGTCCCTGCGCCAACCATCTTCGCCACAGGCGCTGCACCGTGGACACATCCCTATGGGTATCGGCTGCGATTTGATGAAGCGACCAACCTGCCCTTCTCAGCCCGATCACCATACCCCTCGTAAAGTCGTCTGTCTGCTGGAAATGCCTCCGTTGACGGCGGCCTGGCATTCTTAGCTATACACGTGTCCTGTGGCACACAACAACACGTTCTACAATGCCTGTCGGCTGAGAAATCACGGTACGAAGTGGGCCATTCGCCAACGCCGTGTCCCATTTATCGTTCGCTACGTGCGCAGCACAGCGGCGCATTTCACATCATGAGCATACCTCAGTGACGTCAGTCTACCCTGCAATTGGCATAAAGTTCTGACCACTCCTTCTTGGTGTTGCATTTGCTCTGTCAGTCAGTGTAATTGGATAAGGAGATGGAAGGAATCGGCTATGCCACTCCACTCGGAACAAATAAACAAAATATTATTCAATTACTGAATTAAAATGTTATTGAAAACTCTACACACAATATTAAAAAGTGCACCAATGACGTACATGTAGCGTCTTGCTATTCTGCCCAAATGCACGCATACATTGATTCTGTCAGTTTCATTCTACTTACTGCCGATTCTTTGAAACTTCTCACTGATCGTTTACATATTTCTTGTACTCATGAATGATTGATAACAAAATGCTGCATGTAAAATAGTAGGCCTACTTCATGCAGATCATACAATACTTCTGACACAATCTGACTGTTGTCCAGCCAGATGTAGGCCTTCTGTAGATTCACATAAGAAACGAAACGCAAGCACCGTAACTAGCTCACTTGGTGCCAAGTGAAGAAGAGGATATTGAAGCTGGCAGTCCAGCCTCAAGTGACCGTACCATCAAACGATAAGCTCCATGGCTGGTCAGTATAGCAACCTACAGTTTTGATGGCTCCGGGTTTCATTCATGGTCGATCAACGGATTTTAGCCGCATCTAGTTAATTCCTCCTGCTTGGGGACGAGGTATCTGTAAGCTCACCGAAAAATGGAGTCGCCCCTGGAGAAATCATTACAAGCATCATTTAATACCGTGTAAGTCCGTCACTGGACTTGATAATGGCCTGGATTCGGTTAGGAAGTGAGTCCACAAGGTTGCAGGGTACGTCACATCCAGGTTAAGCTACTCACTGAGGATATGATCGCGCAATTCCACCAAATTGCAAGGATGCTGATGTTGGCGTTTTACCCACTGTTCCAATATGTCCCACAGATTTTCAATGGACTTCAAGTCAGGTGATTTTGCAGGCCAATTGGCATGTAATAGGATGGGGCAGTGTTCATAAAACCCGTCACATATGCGTCCAGCCGGATGAACTTTGCTGTTGTCTGTCATCTTGAAACATCGGGGTATCAATAGCATACCCATCACTGAAAGGCAACACCTGATCATCCAGAATATGTAAATAAACATGCTAGTTCATGTTAGTGGTCACCTCAGTGAGAAGGCTCAATATGTGATACTAAAAATATCACAGACCCATCTCCGGCTTGAGCCTGACCTTGCACAAATCCAGGATCAAATGCTGCATTTGGCCTTCGGTGCACTCGACGACGTGCGTCATTGGAATACAGGCAAAAACGTGATTCGTCAGACCACATTACGTTCCGCCAGTCAGCTACTGTCCACGTTCGATGATTTCTAGGCAATTGAAGACGCGCAGCTTTATTTGCCTGTGTGAACAATGGCCTCTTGCGGGGTGACCCACTCCAAACGTTCATTGCATGCAGTTCCCGTCACAATGTTCTGTCGCCAACAGGTTGGGATGGACTTTCATTCACTCACTGCAACAAATCCTCTCGGGTTTGGAAGCGATTTTGATTCACAAGCCGTGAAAGGCGTCTCCGGTTCATCTCCGTCAAAATCTTTTTTCCGACCACAATTCTGACGTCGTGTTTTGTGACGACGTGTAGTACGAAACTCCTTGTAAACACGTTGAACAATCTGTTGCGAAACACCAACAAATCCAGCAACTTCACGCACCGTATAACCATGGGCACGGCCAAACACGATTGCCCCTTTTTGCCAATCTGTCGCACTCATGCTGACGTACACTGTCCAATTGAAACATCCATATCTCACCGATCGCTACTGCTTTATGCTCACGTAGAGGCAGTGTGCGTGCGGTTGAGCACGGGACTCGTTCGCTGCGCCATCTGTACAGCTTTAACGAGCTATCTGTGCGTGACTAAATTTTTGTCCGTTGAGCTTATTTGTCTTAAACATAAGTTCAAAACAAAATTTCATATCAGTGTTATTCATTGTATTAAAACAAGAAAGCATGAGTTAAAATGAATTTTATCAACATGGTTGTGTAGTCGAACAAGACCGAAGGTTAAACATATTAGAAAGTAGCCTCTTACAGTAGTAACAATAGAATAAAGTAACATTGCGAACTCCTCCACCGCTCTACCAACCAACGTGCTAACATTATTATTATTATTACTATTATTATTATTATTATTTTATTTTATTTACTGTACATAATCTCTGCATGCTCCACTACATGAGTAGTACTACATGCACTTATAATATATTTTCTTACAAATGCACAAACATAAATTACATTTCAATAATTACATTTCTAGATGACTGTTAATCTTATCAATAATCAATGAAGATCAGTCTTCCTTTTTTCCTGAGAGCTTGAAAGTCCAGAACATTAACAAATTTGGAAAAATTCCTTTAAATGCTTTTTTAATGGCACAGATTTCTGCATTGGCCAATTATCATCTCTATTAACATTATTTATCAAGAATTACCTAATATTTTTCAATTCACTGCACACGAAAATTATATGATCTATTGTCTGAGGGCTGCTGTTACAGGAACACTCGGAGTTACGTATAATTTTAAGTCTGTATAAGTACGAAGCAATATTTCTATGTCCAGTCAGTATTGTAGTCATATTTGGTGTTAAGTTGATTTTGGATTTTAATCTGCCTGCAGCTGTTGGGAATAATTCCTTTCTAAGTGTGCCTTTTAAAGCCTTTTGCTGCCATCCATGAATTGAATTTTCTCTGAGATTTTTCTTTCATGTAGAGATGGGTATTCCATCGAAACATATTTCACTTAATTTTGCAGCCTCCTTTGCAATTGTATCAGCCAGTTCAATGCCTTCAACGCCTATATGTGCCTTAAGCCATTCAAATTTTATTCTCCAGTTACTTTTTTTAGAGTGGCTGTAGTCTTTCTCATATTCTCAATCAGTTGATTATGATTTCTGAAGTCCGCAATGGAGTCAATTGCTATCTTACTATCTGTGTAATTATTATTATTATTATTATTATTATTATTATTATTATTATTATTATTATTATTATTATTATTATTATTATTATTATTATTACAAGATCGCTTCAAAAGAAGCAACAGTAAAGAAATACACGTCAAAAGATTTGAAAATAAAGCGCAGTTTTGGCAGGCTGAAAAGGGACTAACTTGCACGTTGCATTCAGTGTCAATTATACTGAAGAAATGGGGGCTATGAAATTAAGATCAACAAGACGAAGACTCTGCTAGTAAGCAGGGGTAAAACAAAAACTGAGATTAAACCTTCAAAACTCCAAAAGAGGACAGGAAAACTAATTTTGCTTCTTTGAACAAGTACTCTGAGAAGACATTAGATATCAAGCGAAATAAAAGGGGAGCGATTTTAGGGTAGAAACTTGCTTGGCTTAAAAAGGGTAACTTTGTTAAAATGTTTCTTTGGAGTACATCTCTTTTGGAAGTGAAAATTATAACCACTGGCGGAAAACAAGGGAAATATTGAGAAGCTACAGGATTTTTTTTTTCAATCTGCTTTACGTCGCAGCGACATAGATAGGTTCTCCGGCGACGATGGAATGGGTTAGGAGTGGGTAGGAAGCAGCTGTGGCCTTAATTAAGTTACAACCCCATTCTCCTGAATGCAACCTCAAAGCTGCTCGCCCCTAACCGCACGGCCACCTCGCTCGGTGACCACATTATTATTATTATTATTATTATTATTATTATTATTATTATTATTGTTGTTGTTGTTGTTGTTGTTGTTGTTGTGCCATTAGTTAGGCCTCTGCGACTGTTTAACACTACCGCTTGTCTCTGTGCTGTAATCTATTCAAATAGACTGAAACAGCTTATACTGCCAAAGTATTATCATGTGGGACTAGACGTCTCTGGGATCGATTTTGTAGCGCCTCTTTGTATTCACGAACTAGAAGTATTATTGAGAAAGTTGGTGTCTTAAGGTTGGGTAACCTAGTTTGCCCTTCAACTGTTTGTCTGTTGTCATTACTGTTGTTTACCTTTTTCCACCTATCGGTGTTCGCCACTGATCTCTATAGAGATCAGTGGTGTTCGCCGTCTCAAGTTCTTTCTACAGTAAGAATGGACACGACATCATTGTTCATGAAGGGTCTGCCAGCCTCCTATATATCTGGGTGTTTAGTAAGTTACCATGAATTGCTGAGTATTCTATGTACTGAGAGCTCTCCCTTCGGGAGAAGTGTGGCGGGAGCTGGCGGCAATAAACAAAGGTACGGCAGAATATTAAACACGCGAACTCTCTGCCTGTAAATATTGGGAAGATTCTTGCGTTCTCATTTAGCTTGTTAACTGTTCGTCTTCCTAGTTTAATAAAGTCTAATGTAGCATTTTTTACTTTAATTAAATGTAGGCCTCTCTTCCCAGTCTTCGGATTTACAAATTTATTTTCCTAATGGAAACTTGTAAAATATAAGGAAGCACGAGTTGGTACTCTCGTTCACTTCCTTCCAACTTCGTTCTGGCGACTAAGTTTTTTAAACCTCTAAATATATATATTCATCTCTTAGGCCTTTAAACCTTCCGCAACTTAGTCGCCTTGTATCATGCTTTAGCATATGTTTCAGTGGGCCCAATTAGGTATTGTACCGTTCACATTTTTTTGAGTGCTTGTTTTCCACCTCCAGTCTCATTTTGGTTCTCGGCCGTTAGTAATTTACCATCAATTATGATTTTTCTGTTCATGGCCGGGTAGTACGGGCCTTCTGTCCCTGTTTATTATGGATCTTCCGATCCTTTTGTGTGTAGCTCCTTTAAAAAGAGGGTACCTAAGGTAATTGGTCACTCTGTGGGTTAGATGCTCCTTAATTTTCAACAGTCTATGCTGTCTGACATTTTTGTAATTAACGCACTCTGCTGGCCCAAACAAAAGGGTGTGTGTAAAAACTGTTGTAATTTGGACTCTAGGGTTTGGAAACTCGTATGCTGTAAAATTGTTACAGAAGCTACAGGCCTCTTTTGGTACTTTGGTATTCTATGTGTACATATTGAAGTCTGTACAGGCTAGCCTCCTTTTCAAAGTATAAAATATGTAAAGTACTTGCAAAGTCAGTAAATTCGAGTTTGTCACTTAATATGGGAGTCTCCTCCCGGTGAAATGGGAAGATTTCTGAGCTTTCGTGCTCACCTAGTGTAATTTATCCTGAGCTACTAAGCTCAGAGTTGACGAGCTGTCTTTTTTGTGATCTCAAACTACTGTTTTGTAAAGTTCCTAAGCTTTTATGCTCCCCTTGTATTATCTGAGCTTCCCGCTCTACTTTTCTACTCTGTCAACCTGTTGTTATTCTAATGAATATTTATTCATCCTTTTGGAAAGGAAGAAAAATACAACTTTCTCAAATTTTATTAACTATAATTAAACTTTGATTTATGCCTTATTCAGCCATTCACTCCTCATTCTTCCTTCCCTCTACGAACCACGGAAATAACCATATCAATTATTATTATTAGTATTACTAGCGATACCTACTCGGACAGGACTGAGCCCGTTGTCTTGAGATCAGAAGGTTAACAGCTAGCAGAGGTCGGCGCAGTTGATGGTTCAGGACAGGCTGTACTTCTGTGGCACACACGCAACTCTTTTATCGTCCGACCTACTTCCACTTGGTTTGCCATGGAAACGGGCACAAGGTAGCTCCGCTGACCGCACTTGATGACTCAGTGTTGTGTTCCCTCACCGCCTGGGGTGACTGGTACAGCGCACTCTCACCCTCCTGGTGACGCACCGCTCTGGTGTATTAATACAATTTGCAGTTTCATGCCTCATTGCCCCCTTGTAGAGAAAATCCCATTAATGTAATCACAGTGCACACGCTTTGTAAAACATATGCATTCAGTGGTTTCGGGCTAAATTAGGGGCTGTGTTAACAATGTGATTATCTGGAGAGGGGCGGAAATAATGTTTATTTTGACAGGGTTACCCTCCTCGTTCGTTGGATAGGGTTGAGAGCAATTGATCTCAATTACATTTCCGTGTTGTGACACATGGCCTGTGTAGCAGTTAGCTTGCATTCGGAAGATAGTGCGTTCGAAGTCCCAAAAAGCAGCCCTAAATATTATTTTATATGGTTTCCCATTTTCACAGCAGGCAAATGCCGTGCCACTACCTTAGTTAAGTTCACGGCCGCTTCCTTCCAAGTCCCTTTTCTAGTCCTGTCCTATCCATCATCAGTCAGTCATCACTAGGTCACGGAAGTTGAAGACCTATAAATTGCCTAAAAAGAAGTAAAATCCTCCCCCCCCCAAACGAAATAAAAACTGGCAAAAATGTCATGAAAACGCGATCCAAAGTCATTCATAATTTTAGTTTTAATATCACATATTTAATGAAGGAATATAATGTTTAAAAATGCAAACTTCTGATGGTGTGCAGTGTAAAAATATGAGTGAAATACTTCTTCTTTCAGACAGTATTGTTACGTGCCAGACCCGTGGTAGCTCTTTTCGGTACTTCCAGGCCATGAAGGCCCTTGGAGGAGTGGAAGATAAAGGCTTCCACCATTGTTAACCTCGGCACGTGATGGGGTAGAGTGGTTAGTTCTACGCCGCCTATGCTCCCAGGAATTAACCTGGTACTCATTTTTGGTGTAGGCTGAGTGAACCTCAGGGCCATATGCACCTCCGGAAGTGGAAATCTTGTTTCTTAAATTTTACGATTCCCTGACGGGGATTCGAACCCACGTCATTCCGGGCGAACCGAGCACGCCTTTACTGCCTCGGCTAGGCAGCCCCTGCATTTATCAGGCCATCCTGAAATAAATTAGAGTAATGAAACAGATGGAGTTTTATTCGTAACAGTATATATTTTTAGATTAACATAATTTAAAAAAGGAATTTTGTGTTTGTTAAAAAAAGTATTTGCATAATTTGGAATGAAATATTTTTTCAACCTAGAATGAATTCAACGAACCAGCAATGGACATCATGGAGAAAAAAATTGAAATGAGTATAACTGGAGGTATATTTGGCTTAACCACACCAGGCTTACAGAAATTGGAATTCGGAAACCTTACCTCAGTTGACTTTGCAGTATATCACAACAGTCATTTCCAGGTTCTTAGCTGTAAGGGATCGTCAGTTTTCAGACAGCACGTTGTGAAACATCGCAAAACTCCTCTCCACATCAACGGATGTTAAGGGTTCGTACTTGAATCAAGTGAGATCTTCCTCTTCAAAAACACTCACATCATTTTTTATTTTTTGCTTGACGTCGCATCGACATAAATAGGTCTCTTGGCGACGATGGTATAGGCAAGGCCTAGAAGTGGGAAGAAAGCGGCCGTGGCCTTATAGGGCACATTTGCCTGGTGTGAAAATGGGAAACCATGGAAAACCATCTTCAGGGCTGTCGACAGTGTGGGGTTCGCATCCACTATCTCCCGCAAGCAAGCTCACAGCTGCACGCCCCTAACCGCACGGCCAACTCGCCCGGTCAGATTGTTCTCCTTTCAATATTTCAGTTATGTTGCACATAACTTGATATGCCTGTTTCTTTTCAAGTATTAGTTCCATTTTTTAATTTCATTTCATTTTCATTTAATGTTCGGCTCCATGGCTAAATGGTTAGCGTGCTGGCCTTTGGTCCAGAGGGTCTCGGGTTCGATTCCCTGCCGGGTCTGGGGTTTTAACCTTCATTCCGATGCCTCGGGAGCTGGGTGTGTGTGCTGTCTTCATCATTAGAATTCATCCTCATAGACCTACAGGTCGCCAATACGGCGTCAACTCGAAAGGTTTGCACCAGGCCTCTTCGACGTCCACACGTCATTATTTTGTATTATTTTCATTTAATTTTCTCTTTCAGATATGGTATTTACTAGAGGAAAGACGTTTAAGAGGTAATAGATGAACTAATGATGATTCGAATTGAGAATAGGCAATAAAAATGTATTCAGAAGGTAAATTTGCAAAAAGAAAGGCCGTTAAGATCTAAAAAAATGCTAAAAAGAATCAATAAGCCAAAAACGCTGAGAAATACAAGAAAGGACAAATAAAATCCATAATTGTATGGCCTACAACGACCCAGAATGAACATATATTATGTTGTGAATCATCTTCGGACACTCGAGAAAAAGGAATATTTCCTCAAATTCCTGAAATTACGAAAGCGCTGGTCCTCTTAATACAAGTTGGCGGGTCGCCGACTCAGTCCCACCATGTTTGAAGGTCCTCAAATACACAAGCCTCGTTTCGGTAGATTTACCAGCGCGGAAAAGATCTTCAGTGGTACATAATTCCAGTACCTTGGTGTCTCTGTAAGCCGTGAAGAGAATGGCTAGGACGTAAAACTATTAATATTATCCCTTCAGTTTCTCACAGAGGCTCAGAAATTGTGGGATGTGACATGCTGGAAACAGAGTTCCCCTTAAATAGATCTTACTTCTGCTCTTCTTCCCTCTCCCGGCCCATTAGGCTTTCCTGTGCTCTCTTGCTGTTTATTTGCTGACATGGGATTGAATAAAACCTAATCCACGAACAATAATTTTGGTTAGAAAAACATCATTTTCAGACTGTCCAAGTAACGAGCGAGATGGCTACACGTTGTAGATCCTGTTATTGTAGGCATGCATTCGGGAGATGGTGGGTACGATTTCCATAATCGGCAGCTCTGAAAATTGCTTTCGGAGATTCCCTATTTTCACACTAGTTTAGTATCGGGGTTGTATATTATTGAAGGCTACCTTCTCAGTCCTAACCCTTTTTTAGCCTATTGTCACTAAAAACTTATAGTAGGCTATATGAGTTAGAGCTGCGTTAATCCTTCATGCAAGCGTTCGATACATACCTGTGAAGACTCTTCTCTTACGCCTTATGATTCATCTTAACTTTCTAAGCCTTCAAAATTAGATACAGTCCTCTATTAGATTTAATATTTCCTCTGCATTCTGCGCTGAAAGAACACCGATAACTAATAACCAACGCGGTAGCAACAAAAATGCTATATTTATTTAATTATTTGCTCCCTTGTGACACAATGCCCTCTTATGAAGACAGTGAATTTGCAATACTGATATTTTGTGAAGAATTTGTATTTATATACAGTATAGTGAACCGACAGGAGTTCAATATTTAAGTTTACATTTGATGTGCCGCTAAATTTACAAGACTTTTAGTTTTACGTATTTAAGGAACACAAAATAACAGGAGCCTACTTACCACTGGACGACAAAGAGGAGGCAGTCATGGCTTACTTTTGTTTTTGCGAAAATCAAAAGATCGTAAAATCATATTTAATATGTCTCCCGGCCATGGCCGTCCACCAAAGACTGCTAATTTCAGATGGCAACCACCCATAAGACATAGCCTGCACGGTTGCTAGGTAACACTCCATACATTACATCGGTTGCTATGATTACACTTCCATCACACATTTTGTCGCATCACGTTTATGATAAAATAAATATAGGTTACAAATTACATCTATCTTATCTACAGCCAGGCTGTGTGGCTCAGTTCGTTGAGGTGCTGGTCTTCTGACTCGAACTTGGAAGGTTCGATCCCGGCTCAGGTGGTGCAGGTGGTAATTATTGTTTTAAGAGGAAGTATAACTAGGCAACCATCCTCTATATAACACTAATCAGAGGGATAAAAATGGAAGGGATCCGACACTTCGAAAGATGAAGATACCGGCCAAAGGAAGGCAAAGACCACGGAGGGCGTGAAAATGAAAGACTCCCTAGCCCTCGCAATCCTAATAGCGTCGGATTCGGAAAAGAACAAGAGTTGACCAAGAGAGGTTAGATAGGATAGATGAAAGTGAGGAGCCTGGCACAAGTAAGTGGGAACAATGCCAGGACTCAGCTAAGGGCTCCGTGGTTGCCAACCCACGCTCCAAAGTTCAGAGCTCCTGGGGCCCCTTTTAGTCACCTTTACAACAGGCAGGGGATACCGTGGGTGTTATTCTACCACCTTCCAACCACAGGGGGACGATCCCGGCTCAGTCCGGTGGTATTTGAAAGTGCTCAAATACGTCAGCCTCGTGTCGGTAGATTTATTGTCACGAAAAAAGCACCTGCGGGAAAAATTCTGGCAACTCGGCGTCTCCGGAAACCGTAAACAATTTTATTATTATTATTATTATTATTATTATTATTATTATTATTATTACCTACATGGAAAGGAAATTGCAGAGAGTTTAATATGATATCGTCACTTGAGGACAGGGTGACTGTAACGGTTGTATACCAGAAGATTGTAGGCCTACAGGCTACATATAAATTGGTAACGCTGTTAGGTAAACACCGTTTGTGTGACCAGAGATCTTTGACATATCCATATTGTATGACATGGACTTTTTATCGCACTTCAAAAGCTGTCCCCGCCCTATCCCGAATGTTAACGTGTGATCTTGGGATCCGAAGGCAGGCGCGCTAACACTGATCTTAACAGAGGAGACGCCAAATCAGTAAAAACAAGCCATAGAGTAATGTACCGTTTGTATCAAACCCGTACTATGTTCGTCTGACGAGAAGAGGTAAGGGGTGCGGAGGGTAAGCATGGCTGTTGCGCATGTGCCAATCTCAAGTCTCAAGACCTGACAAGAAACATCGGTTCCGATCGCGGAACTAAGGTGCTGCTGTGAAGTTTCAAACTGGCAGTACAATTGTGCTTTAGTTACACAATTGCTGCAAGAACTGCATAATGAACAGTTTAATTATGAACACGCATTTCTTTCAGAGAGCTCACAGTTTGTCACGACTAATGTTTGTAGCTTAGAGTGTAGTAGGGTATCTGTTACTCGTGCCGTGCCTACAAGCTGCCGCGACTTCTTGTGAGACGTAGATAATGTGTGCCGTATGTAGCTTAGAGTGTAGTAGGGTATCTGTTACTCGTGCCGTGCCTACAAGCTGCCGCGACTTCTTGTGAGACGTAGATAATGTGTGCCGTATGTAGTACATTTCTCTTGCCAAAACAAAAGTACGTGCAGGGCCGGATAGGTTTACAATCGTGGCGTCAAGGTTGTTCCAGAAGAAAGATGAAAATGACCATCCACAGCCTGTTTGCAGTCATACGACCAGGTCAGGAATGGAATGTATGAAGCTCCCATCTAGCGACTAGGGTAGGCAGTGTGCCGGCTGCCGAAGCCTGTCTCACTCCTCTGGGGTAATGAAATGACTGATAGATGAAAAACCTCTCTGCCTGCGCTTTGTCCAGCACACATCTCACTTGGAGTGACCGGGATTTGAACCACGATACCCAGCGGTGACAGGCCTGCACATTGCCGTTTGAGCCACGGAGGCTCGTTCCAGAAGAAATAGACAGTATAGCACTTTCTTTTCGTGTAATATCAGCAAGTTCTCATTTCCTTGTCGACATGGATATTATTTATTTAGCGCATGGCCCGTGCAGTCATGTTGAACACAGAAATAAATTATATAGTCTACGTATTTCCATAACAGGAAAGCAATGAACAACATAAAACTCCTTACAATTGAATGCCAAGATTATTGATCCACTGTATTGCTTCTGGAGTTGCCATCAGAAAATCCACTTTGCTGCCCGCGTTTTACACTCTAACAATATGGTGTATGGTTTGTTGTGGAGCTCCGCAGTCACACGCGGGTGTCGGCAACTTGTTCCATTTAAACAACACGTCTCTGCATCTGCCAAGGCCTGTTCTTATTCTGTTCAGAGCAGTCCATGTTTTACGTGGTAGCTGGAATCCACTTGGAAGTCTGGCATTCGAGAGAACACACTGTGCAGGTGCTTCTCCATTGCTGCTTCCCACCGTCTTTTCCACTCTGTAGTTTGGTTGTAGCATCTAGCAATCATGTCTAAAGCGTTACGTAAAGTTGGATCGCGTGAACATAATCTGTTTTGGTTGGTAATTCGTAGATCTTCATGTACAGGTAGATCGGGGTTCCTTAAGATTTTATTAAATTCCTTGATGAGAGCGGTGGATCTGTGTAAATCAGATGGCATTATTCCACTTAAAAGCAGGAGCCATTGAGTTGGCGTGGATCGAATTCTGCCAGTTATTATGCGCACAGTGGAATTCAATTGAGTATCAATAAGTCTTCTGTGATGACTCTTCATCCATACAGGAGCACTTGAATACACCAAGCCTAAAGCTGAAGATACCGGGCGAGTTGGCCGTGCGCGTAGAGGCGCGCGGCTGTGAGCTTGCATCCGGGAGATGGTAGGTTCGAATCCCACTATCGGCAGCCCTGAAAATGGTTTTCCGTGGTTTCCCATTTTCACACCAGGCAAATGCTGGGGCTGTACCTTAATTAAGGCCACGGCCGCTTCCTTCCAATTCCTGTCCTTTCCTATCCCATCGTCGCCATAAGACCTATCTGTGTCGGTGCGACGTAAAACCCCTAGGAAAAAAAAAAGCTGAAGACCGTAAAACGCTTGCCGAAGAACCCCATGTTCTTCCACAAAGCTTATGAATGATGTTGTTAAGTGTTTTCAGTTTCTGTGCGCAGTTCAGCAGATGTTGCTTGTAGGATAGTGTTCGATCCAAGGTTACGCCAAGATATTTTGGGTTGCAGTTGTGGTGAAGTATCCTGCCGTATTCTTCGTAAGCCAGCGTAAATACATAACTGAAAATGAAATGGCGTACGGCTTTTAGTGCCGGGAGTCCGAGGACAAGTTAGGCTCGTCAGATGCAGATCTTTTGATTTGACTCCCGTAGGCGACCTACGCGTCGTGATGGGGATAAAATGATGATGATGATGACGACACATACACCCAGCCCCCGTGCCAGCGAAATTAACCAATTATTGTTAACATTTTCGACCCGGCCGGGAATCGAACCCGAGACCCATGTGACTAAAGGCCAGCACGCTAACCATTTAGCCATGAAGCCGGACAATACATAACTAAGTAGTTACTTGATTAAGGAATTCGGTCATTTTTAGGGAATAGTGATTAAAATAACGCAGAATTCGTAGACAGCCTCTGTGGTGTAGTGGTTAGTGTGATTAGCTGCCACACCAGGAGGCCCGAGTTCGATTCCCGCTTCTGCCACGAAATTTGAAAAGTGGTCTGAGGGCTGGAACGGGGTCCACTCAGCCTCGGGAGGTCAACTGAGTAGAGGTGGGTTCGATTTCCCCTCAGCCATCCTGGAAGTGGTTTCCCGTGGTTTCCCACTTCTCCTCCAGGCAAATGCCTGGATGGTACCTAACTTAAGGCCACGGCCGCTTCCTTCCCTCTTCCTTGTCTATCCCTTCCAATATTCCCATCCCCCACCAAGGCCCCTGTTCAACATAGCAGGTGAGGGCGCCTGGGCGAGGTACTGATCATTCTCCCCAGTTGTATCCCCGACCCAAAGTCTGAAGCTCCGGGACACTGGCCTTGAGGCGGTAGAGGTGGGATCCCTCGCTGAGTCCGAGGGAAAAACCAACCCTGGAGGGTAAGAAGATTAAGAAAGAAGAAGAAAGAAGAATTCGTAGAGAACGAGAATGCTGTTTATGTGTTTGTATTGTCTCTAAAGGAGGGGTTGCCAAACTTTAGTACGCGTACTAGTACTGATACTCCGTAGCTGGTCACACGAGGCTGAATGAGCCTCCCTCCAGCTCTCAGTCGGAATCAAAATCCTTGGACTAGCCGAAATGGAACCCAAGACCTCGGCATAAAAGGCAAAAACCAAACCCCATCGCACTACAGCCCTTGAAGGGCCTTGGCCTACCAAGCGACCGCTGCTCAGCCCGAAGACCTGCAGATTACGAGGTGTCGTGTGGTCAACACGACGAATCCTCTCGGCCGTTATTCATGGCTTTCTAGACCGGGGCCGCCATCTCACCGTCAGATAGTTCCTCAATTCTAATCACGTAGGCTGAGTGGACCTGGAACCAGCCCTCAGGTCTAGGTAAAAATCCCTGACCTGGCCGGGAATCGAACCCGGGGCCTCCGGGTAAGAGGCAGGCACGCTACCCCTACACCACGGGGCCGGCTAAGCACTCTGCCACTACATAACGCTACTGGCTGAACGAATAATTCTTACACCATTTTAATGTTTTCAATTTCGTGGTTGTGGGTGGAGTTTGAAAGATTTGGACATGGGGTCTAGAAATCTCACTTTGTTGCTCCAGTTTTGCGGCCCTGTCTCAAGATATCAGTTCGTCTGTATCTCACGACATTCTCCACCTATAGTCTATTGCCAGTCGTTGTTCCGATGTTCCATGAAGCAATTCTAATTATTTCCTTTGTAGGTCGTTTCATTTTGCCAGTCCGGAACGGATACCTCGAAATTTCGCTGCAAGATGAGTGTCCTGCGGGGTAATGCCTTGTATTTTACTGTTCATTTCCACGAGACATGGAGGACAGCCTGTGCGTCTGGTGTGTTTGTCACCTGTTCTCCAGACGTGGCCTCACCGGCGGCGGTCTCTAGACTTGAGTACCTGCTATTGATACACTAGCTTGCTGGATGTTATTGTGCCTTAGACATGGTGAACAGTGTGGGAGGTATTGACACTCTCTTTGACTTTTAAGACTTAGTTTTTCATAACACTTTTCACTGGGTTTTTTTCCCTTTCACTTTTGATACAAGAGCATTGATTGACAGTGGCGTTATTCTACAGGCTGACACCTTACGAGCAGCGCTGTCAACGTGCACTTGACAAGATTCACTACTCAGCAGTGTTGGCAGATACTTCGAATAGAAATTCCCGTCACATTGTTGAAAATTCCCTCGTTTATCGGATTTTCCCCACAACTCTAACATTTCATCATCCTAATGGTTCCATATAGGTACGATACATTGAAATATAGTACAGTGATATGACAGACCCCCCCCCCCAAAAAAAAAGAAACCAACAAAGATCTTTAATTAGCGGAACATGTTGGTTATCAACTTGAAACACAAAAAAAAAAAAAAACAAACAAACAAACAAACAAACAAAGGTCTTTAATTAGCGGAACAGGTTGGTCATCAACCTGAAACGCAACATTGTGTTTAGCAAAGAAAGCGGATAATTTAATTTCAGCTGCCGTAACATTTTCATAACACTTTTCACTATTTTTTTCTTTCAATTTATGATACAAATGCATTGATTGGAGTTGTAGCAGAAAGCGTTTTGACTAGTTCACTATATTTTTTGACCTTGGCTATGTTTCTGCAGTTCTCTTTCTCCACGTGATAAGTCGACGTTATATGCTATACATTTAAACTTGTAATCATTTCCGGCTCCGGGCAGTCGCTTTAACCACACTTTAAACTTTTCATTACTAACCCACACGTGTCCTCAGTTCCCCCCACTTCTTCTGAAACCTTACGTTTCTGTTTAGAAGTACCTTTTCCTTAATCCAATATCACACGAAGGAAAAAACTGCACCTGTTTTCAACTGTTTCTATGAAGAATAAACAGCACAATCACAAATAACGAGCTCCCTACAGTCCCGCCGAACGTGCGGACGGGCCACATTGTCGCGCAAACTTATTGGGTTTGAACAAAAGCAGGGTTCGTCAAAATATGCTATAATAAGTTAAAGTATCACCATCATATTAACAGGACAGTTCATTTTGTCTAAACATGTAAATAAATTAAATATTATTTAAAATACCTTCATAAGCTATTTTTGTAAGTAAAGCACGGTGACATTTAAAAATATCCCACGTGTTTTAGACATTTTATCATTTTTTCCCTTTTCCCACATTTCCTTAACTTCGTCGATTTTTTACTCGTCCGTGGGAAATATATGTCAATCTGGCAACACTGCTACTCAGCCTTAGGAGGCCATCCAAGAGAGATTCACTTTTACTCTAATTTAGTAGTGCACAGAAGGCATCAGCTCGCGCAGATCAAAGACGTCTCAGACCTCCTAAATTAATAACGAACAATTAATATGAGACTGTGGTGCAGGGATACTGTGCCTGTCTCCAACCCAGAGGCCCAGGTTTCGATTCCATCTAAGACCGGTGGTATTGTCGCCATGGCTAGCAAAAAAGTGAGCGGAAGGTCTTTGAAGCACGTTTTTCCTCGCCCTTGCAGACCCACCCTCTACGGGTCGCGGGCGGAGTTTCTTGAAACAAGCGTTGCTGCCAAATATCTTTACTCCTCCACAACGAATTCACTGTATCCCATTGTCTACAGTAATACGCGTGAGTTTTATTTTTTTTTAGTGCTTTTAGGATTTTACGTAACTGTGTCTGAGATTATTGTGGAAGCTCGATTCTTTAAAATACATCTATTGCTTTTCTGTGAAAGTGAGCGGCACGTGATGGTATAGCTTATAGAGCGTTAAGGGACAAAAGCAAGTGTTCCACTACAACTCAAAGGCTGCCGGCTGAGTATCGAATGGCTTTGGCAACATTATCAAAGACACAAACCTCGTGTCGAAAGATTCACCTGCGGGACAAAACTTCCGGTACCTCGATGTTTCCGAAAACTGAAAAAGTAGTTAATGGCAGTAGCTCATGTGAACATATCCCAATTTTACGTCCTTCCCGACGCCGACCCTACATGGAGGGATGCATTAACTGAATACTGTATATTTTTGAGGTTGTTAGTAGTATGGTTTGTGGAGTGTAGCCTATAGGCCTTTAAACAGGTGCGTATTGAGAGCGATCAGCAGTGGAACAAAAACCAACCCGAAAACGTGCTATATCATTCTACCAGTCCGTCTCTCCGGTGTAGTGGTTAGTGTGACTAGCTGCCATCCTAGGAGGCCCGGGTTCGATTCCCGGCTCTGCCACGAAATTTAAAAGTGGTTCGGAGGCTGGAACGTGGTCTACTCAGCCTCGGAAGGTCAACTGAGGAGAGGAGGGTTCGATTCCCACCTCAGCCATCCTCGAAGTGGTTTTCCGTGGTTTCACATTTCTCCTCCAGGTAAATGCCGGGATGGTACCTAACTTAAGGCCACGGACGCTGCCTTCTCTCTTCCTTGTCTATCCCTTCCGATCTTCCCATCCCCCACAAGGCCCCTGTTCAGCATAGCAGGTGAGGCCGGCTGGGCGAGGTACTGATCATCCTTATCAGTTGTATCCCCGACCCAAAGTCTCACGCTCCAGGACACTGCCCTTGAGGCGGTAGAGGTGGGATCCGCCGCTGAGTCCAAGGTAAAAGTCAACCCTGGAGAGTAAACAGATTAAGAAAGATCATTCTACTAACTCCAATACAAATAATCACGTTTAATCACACTAATTGCAATGGCATAAACATACAGTACGCAAAACACACAATGACGAGCACTACATCACAACATTGACAGAGGAAGTAAATCAAGCACCGGTACCAGTACACATGCCAGACCACCATCCTGGAGCCGCATGACAGAACAAAACACAAACACTGGCCTCGAGTCGGAGAAATTAACCAGACCCTGCTGGTCCTCGGACCCACTGATTCAAAGGTTTTGACACTGACGATTTACCCAAGGAGCCGGGCTATTGTGAGAAACCGTGCCTAGCAAATTGAGTTTTCACTTGATTTATTTTTATCTTGACGAGAAGAGTTGCTTTATTCATTGATCTAGGACTCTGTATCTCATAATAATGCAAACGAATCTATCATACCTAGAAATGGGGTTACGTGAATTACACCAACGGACGCTGGTTCATTTATCAGGGCGTTAACTTGGAAATTCACGTGATCGTCTGGAGGAAGCCATATTGCAGCCGAATCCAGGTCGTCTAGTCTGGTTATTCAATACAACCACACCGTACGGCGAGGGCAAGGTTGAAAAGGTTGAGTCAGGGTAGTGTCTAACCGTGTCCTCCCATTAGTTCCGATTCCCATGAGTTCCGATTCCCGCCAGCTCCGAATTCTTTCGCAAATTGGCTATCTGCCAATTACACTACTTGAGCGAGTCCCGTCAGTTCCGAACACTAACTGAGCGAGTTTCAGCTTAGTTTTCTACAGCAAAATTGTATTAATTTGTTTATTACTGAAAAAAATAAGGTCCGTTGTTAGCGCCAGCCGGGAGTGCGTGCCCTGTTTAATGAATTGGCTCCTTTAACAGAGGGGGGTGGGCAACGCCATGGACCGGTAGCTCCCATAAGCAGCTTTCGCCTTGTCAGTATCTGTATCAGCATGTGGCTTCGTCAAAATAATGTTTTAAGTTATATTTACGAAGTTCTTAAAACAGTATCAGCATGTCGCTTCGTCTTTGAACTGTTTTTTAAAATCTTATTTACGAGTTACTTAGTAATCAACAGGCAGCTTCGTCAAATTGATATTTTAACTCCATTATTCTTCTCTTTACACTCTAATCAATATGTACAGCAAAAGAAACATTTCTTAAAAATACTGTTAAATCACCGGTCTCTTCAAACTGTTGAGTTGCTCTTTGGATTCTGTCATCCATTGCAACATATTTTCTTTTCCATTTTGTGGCTTGTAAATTCAACTCTGCCCGCATAATTTTTTCGTCAGAATTTTGAGACTCCTTCAAACATAACACCAAGGCTCTTACACGGGGATGTGGTTTTCCGCATTTCAAATTCAGCTTATGGTTCCAACTCTGTACAGAGTTATTCGTTCTATGCCTCTTCCCACGGCAATTCCCAATTTCAATCGGAATATGCACGTTTTGAAGCCATTGCTCGACAAAGTAATCAAAAAACTCTATTTACTTTTTATTGTCCGGGACCGTGCTATGAATGTGTAGCCAACCGTCTTCTACTTTTTCTGGTTTGAGGAATACAAGTGCAGTACACTGCCTGATGGTGTTTCTGATTTCCTGGCTAGTTGTATATATACCCGAAAGTCCAATTTCTTGCACTTTTCTCCAAATACTTTGGCTTAAGTGGATAAAACAACCTTGCACTTGGAATCTTGGAAATACTTCTTCTATCTCTTTGATAACTCCAACCTCAAAATCCATGTTTACTATTTCAGGTGACCATTCAGGTATTACATTAAGGATTGTTTTTTTAAGAGGCGAACATAAGTGGCTTTGCTCTTGTTTCGAAGCAGTGCGAAAACAGCAGGCGTTACATTTATCTCCTCTTTGTTGCTTCCCATGTCTACATGAATGGCGTACACTTTGCTACTGACACTCTTAAATGTCCCGTCCGTTAAGAAGCGTTTTTGTTTTGTTTTAATATTTCTTTGCCTCTAGGGCTCGCAAATATCAGTAATCTGTCGTCTTCACTGACGTCAGCCAATAAGTAGTTTGTGCCATCGGGCATAGCCTACATAGAGTTTCGTCAGCTAAATATATTTCATCTCGATGCATTGGTTCTTTCTGCACTCCTTGTGCTTTACTCCGCTGTCTGTACAATGAACTCTTTAAACTTTTGAACTGAGGCATTCGAGTCACTAACTCGTATCCTGCTGATGCAAGTGCCCGAATTCTTCGTCGTATATCTGAAAAAATACATGGCGTTAGAATGGTTCACTTTACCGCTTGTAATTATGTAATTCATTATTACAATATTGTTAATTTACAATAATTTTTAAATAATTAAGCATATCACATGAATCATATTAGATCCCTAAGCATGCTGATATTATTCCTAAGCATATTAAATGACGATAAATATTACATTATTTAATCATTCATGTTTTAATCTTAGCCTTATATTTAATATAATAATTTAAAGTGGCTCAAAAGTCCAAAACTTCGGTGTTCATTTTCTGTATTTGATTAATAAAATAGCTTGTAAAAATAAATAAAGAGAAGCAATAAGAAAGTTATATGAATCATCCTTACCTGTGAGACTGAAGAGTTATTCCCCAAGTGAGCTCTTTTCCTGGCCATGGAAGCTGCTTTGAACACTTCAACGCTGTCCATATCAGGAACAAAATCATGGTCCACTTCATTAATCATTTCCCAATGTGTTTAAATCACTTTTCCGGCACATGGTTTTGCAACACAAATCAACACTTCGCTTGATTTGCTGTCGCGTTTCTTATAAAAATGGTAACCATTAAATACCAAAATTTGGTTTCCTTTAATGCTAGTTTTGAACTCCATGTTTATCTGCTCCACTCAAAGACACAAACACAAATTACTTGAAAATAGCCCTTAGGTACCTGGTGGTTCGGCCATTAACTCCTCAAGGTCGCTTCTTACTATTATCAGCCGGTCAAACCTCAGAACTGACAGCTGGGTTTTCCAGAGACATTCGGAACTAGTGGGACTCATTAGCTTATTTACTCAGGCGTGAATACGCGATAGGAACTCATGGGACGTTTTTCCTAACCAATTTGTTTTCGGAACTCATGGGAATGGAACTCGTGGGACGGAACCGTGTCTAACAGTGTTCGCAATTAGAGACATGTTATTTGAGAAAGAACTACTTTCCTCTATGACATATTTTCCCCGGCGTTAATTAGACCACATTTCCGAACTTTCCATCACTGAGCTCTTTACGTCCAACCTTTGTGTAAGTATACAATTTTTAATTCTAAAAAAATCTTTTTAAACCAATTTTGCACGTTCTAAGGGTCTGTTATTGAAGGCTACTCGATTTGATCGGAAGTACAGGGGTTCGATTTATCGCTAGGAGATCGAGAAATTTAGAAAAGATACTACTTCTGGAGAGGTCTTTTTTCCTGATGTTCACTCAGCCCTACTACAAAAATGAGTAATAGGAAACAATTCGGTGGACTAGCTCTTCTATCTCGCTTGGTGTCCAGGTTACGAATAAGTAAGCATGTCAGCTTCTAGTTTTACATGACTGTAGATACCGTCATCCTAGCTACGGGACTTCAAGGAGTACGTGGAATCCGAAACAAAGCGAAATTTGAACAGTGGTACGAGGGCTGGAACGGGGTCCACTCAGAATCGGGAGATGAAATGAGTAGAGGTGGGTTCGATTTCCACCTCAGCCATCCTGGAAGTGGTTTTCCGTGGTTTCCCCACTTCTCCTCCAGGCAAATGCTGGGATGGTACCTAACTTAAGGCCATGGCCGCTTCCTTCCCTCTTCCTTGCCTGTCCCATCCAATCTTCCCATCCCTCCATAAGGCCCCTGTTCAGCATAGCAGGTGAGGTCACCTGGACGAGGTACTGGTCATCCTCCCCAGTTGTATCCCCGATCCAGAGTCTGAAGCTCCAGGACACTGCCCTTGAGGCGGTAGAGGTGGGATCCCTCGCTGAGTCCGAGGGAAAACCCGACCCTGGTGGGAAAACAGATTAAGAAGAAGAAGAATTAATTAATAGTGTTACTTGAGTAGAAGTAAGTAACGAAGTAAGCAGGATATAAAATAAATATTTGGCTATTTGTCTTACGTCGCACGGACACAGATAGGTCTTATGGCGACTATGGGATAGGAAAGGCCTAGGAATGGGAAGGAAGCGGCCGTGGCCTTAATTAAGGTACAGCCCCAGCATTTGCCTGGTGTGAAAATGGGGAAACCACGGAAAACCATCTTCAGGGCTGCCGACAGTAGGATTCGAACCCACTATCTCCCGGATGCGAGCTTACAGCTGCGCGCTCCTAACCGCACGGCCAACTCGCCCGGTAAAAAAAAAATAGACTAACACAAGCAAGGAAGGCCTTTCTTAACAAAATAAATTTTCTCACTTTGAATATTGTTATAGGAATTAGAAAGGCGTTTTTGAAGACTTTCGTCTGGAGCGAGGCAACGTATGCGAAGTGAAACATGGATAATAACTAGTTCAGAAAGGAAGAGAATAGAAGCTATTGAAGTATGGTGTTGCAAAAGAATGCTGAAGGTGATTTGGGTAGATCGAATCACGAATGATGAGATACCTACTTGAATCGAATTGGTGAAAGGAGAACGAGCTGGCGACATTTGGCTAGAAGAAGAGATAGAATGATAGGACACAAATTAAGACACCGAGGGAGGACTTGTTCAGTTAGTTTTCGAGTCAAGTTTACGAGATGGGAACGGCAGGCATGGATATGACAAACATATTAGAGTACACGCACGCACATTAATGGTGTCCCGACATAAACAATCAACACTGCCCCACTCCAGTACTGAAAAGGAGGGGAGAGAGTGAAGGGGTAGCGCTGAATACACAGTGTGTGTATTCCGGCCTACATTTCGTTATACTGTAACATTGTAAGATGGCTCCTATCTAATCACGGGTGAATCGAGGCGGTATTATTGGCATGCGGGAGGCTCACATGGTCCCCCAAGCAATAGCTCAAGCAATATCGTGCAGTCTTAAGTCAGTTTGGAGATGGGTAGAAATATGGCAATATTATTTTATTATATATTTATAATTGCGGACTTTTTTATTATTATTATAATATTATTTTACCGTACGTTTATTTTATTTATATATTTTCGAGGAAGATGTGATACGTTCATACTTTTTATAAGATATTTCTGTAAAAACGTGTTAATTTTATAATAATTAGTTATGTTGAAATGTAGCAATAATTGCATTTTTGTTGTATATTTTAAGACACGAATTTGTATTTTATGGAAATTGAATTTGAATGATATTACATTATTTTCTTATTGCTCATGAAGTAAAATGTATCTTCAGTTTTTTTTTTTTTTTTGCTAGGGGCTTTACGTCGCACCGACACAGATAGGTCTTATGGCGACGAACTTCAGTTATTTTTGTAAAGAAATGCTTACACAGTTATACATCAATAACTTATTTTAGCATATTAATTTTATTTTTATAGAATGTATCGTAATTCTATATCCGAGGTGGTAAATTATGATGATATAACTTCATCGAAGTCCAGAACAATGTTAGAAACCAGTAAAAGATATTTTCAAATTACGACCCGATATAACGCAGCCACAAAATATTCCTAACTATTAAAAAAAATTTTTTTCGGTTAAAAACCTCCTTTATCTCTTGATTCTGTAATTATCAGAGTAGGTTACCTAATGCTGTACTTCAATACATCCGCCAGTGTGCCCATTTCAATCACAAAAGAGTCTTGCAGCAGGCTGTATACATGCAGCAATGCGTTGAGCGAGAAGGTGAGTCATTGTGCCTTCGGCACTACCCCTTCACTCCCTTCCTTCTTGTTTTGTACTGGAGTGGCCTTCAACACTACCCCTTCACACTCTCCCCTCCTTTTCAGTACTGGAGTGGGGCAGTGTTGATTGTTTATGTCGGGACACCATTAATGTGCACGTCTGTACATGTGGGGTAGTAGTTACGTAGATATGAAAAGGTTAGCACAGGGTAGGGTAGCATGGAGAGCTTCATCAGACCAATCTGTGTACCGATGATCCAAACAACAAAACAATATTTTAGCTTCCATTATAAATGGATGGATACAGTACTTTTACATCTGTCCCTTGGCACAGGCCAGAGCAAAATGTAGCTTCCACCAAAGTCCCAGTCTCATCCAAGGCTGTGACAATATTGAAGCTGCTGGGGTATGGGTGGTGCTGAGTAAATGACATTCGGGCACGACTAGTGTGTTTAATTGTAATGACAAGTGTTGCTCATAGGGTCAGTTGTGCGGTAATAGCACTTTCTGGCCCAGTGAAGAAACCATTGGCAAACTGTCTCACTCCTCATGTTGCCTAGTACGTTTCATTTTAGCATCGCCATTGGTTTTTGCGATTTTCCCATAGGTAACCACATAATCTTTGGTAGTGACATTTGAGGATCCAACCAGCCTCTGGGCTGTTGACCTAACAGACATTATAAACGATATAGAAGTATTAAAGCCCTAATAGTTTGGTGTATTTTTATATTATATGTGTTAGTGAAATATCAATCAATCACTACTGATCTGCATTTAGGACAGTCGCCTAGGTGGCAGATTCCCTATCTGTTGTTTTCCTAGCCTTTTCTTAAATGATTTCAACGAAATTGGAAATTTATTGGACATCTCCCTTGGTAAGTTATTCCAATCCCTAACTCCCCTTCCTATAAATGAATATTTGGCCCAATTTGTCTTCTTGAATTCCAACTTTATCTTCATATTGTGATCTTTCCTACTTTTAAAGACACCACTCAAACTTATTCGTCTACTAATGTCATTCCACGCTATCTCTCCGCTGACAGCTCTCAACATACAACACTTAGTCGAGCAGCTCGTCTTCTATCTCCCAGTTCTTCCCTGTCCAAACTTTTCAACGTTTTTGTAACGCTACTCTTTTGTCGGAAGTCACCCAGAACAAATCGAGCTGCTTTTCTTTGGATTTTTTCCAGTTCTTGAATCAAGTAATCCTGGTGAGGGTCCCATACACTGGAACCATACTCTAGTTGGGGTCTTACCAGAGACTTATATGCCCTCTCCTTTACATAGGTTTGCAGAGTGTGAAATTCTAAATAGAACTCTCGGTATGTTATTTCTGCAGGGTATAGGGAAGCTCCTGACCACGCGACACCTCATAATCTGCAGGCCTTCGAGCTGAGCAGCGGCCGCTTGACAAGCCATGTCCCTTTGGGGCTGTTGCGCCATGGGATTTGGTTTTATGCGTAAGGTCATTTCACGCCATCATCAGCTAACTGCTCCGAACCGCCCAGCTATTTTTCATCAATTAATTATTAACACTACCGTTGAGTTTACGGCAAAATGGTTTATTACCACTAAGTTCACGATATATTAATTGATCATTGTCCGGCTCCATGACTAAATGGTTAGCGTGCTGGCCTTTGGTTACAGAGGTCCCGGGTTCGATTCCCGGCAGGGTCGGGAATTTTAACCTTAATTGGTTAATTTTAGCTGGCACGGGGGCTGGGTGCATGTGTCGTCTTCATCATTATTTCATCCTCATCACGATGCGCAGGTGACCTACGGGCGAGCCGAACTTGTCCTCGGACACTCCCGGTACTAAAAGCCATACGCCATTTCATTTCAATTGATCATTCATTGAAATCTGTCTGGACCGATCCATACAATTCCCTTGTGAGTGTCATTGTGTTCTCCGCTCAGTACTCACTCAATTTCTCTTTCAATTTGTAGGTGTAAGTTTTCCTAACTATTGATTATGAAAACAGTAATTACGGTGTCATAATGATGTTAAGCACAGTATCGTCCGACTTCGCATTATTTAGAAACCGATTCCTCTTTGGTTGATAAAACTTATTAAACAATGACGCTAGAAGTCTATAATCTTTGAGAACTTGGCAAAAATGTATTATTATTCCAATATTTATTTATTTATTTATTTATTTATTTATTTATTCGTATCAGAAGCATTAATAATATAAATACATATATACTCTTACTGAAATATATACATTATATACAAAGTCACACTTATAAGAAAAGGTCTATACTACTTTTGCCCAGAAATTGGCGACATCCAGTGCATTTTCTGTTGCCTGAAGTTGATCTTGTACTGTGCATGTTTTAGGGGACTTACTACACTGAGACGTCATCTGGATTGCAGCAGACTCCCACAATGATGACTCGATGTTAAAACCCCACATCTGCAGGTTGCTTTTACTTCTTGTCACGCCTGCCCGTAATCTGTTCAGTGATCTCCAAATACTCCATTTCTACATGTGACCAGGTGGTAATTCTTCACTTGGTGTCAACCATTCTTCGGAGCGAGTGCAGCTTGCGCGCCACATATCAATTCGGGATTGCTGAGGTGTCCCATTAAGAGCCTCTGTTGTTCTGAGGAAACTTTTCCTTGATTTGAGTTTTGGAGTAACTGGCCTGTATCCATACAGAGGGTGAGCTTCAGATGTTTCCGCCTTCTTCCTCTCGTTTTTTGCTGCAACCTCTCGACGGATATCAGGAGGGGCAATACCAGCAAGACTATACAATTTGTCCAACGGAGTAGGTTTTGGATAGCCGGTAATGATGCGACAGGTATCGTTTAGAGCAACATCTACCTTCCTGGCGTGATTTGACTTGTACCATACTGGGGATGCATATTCCGCTGCAGAGCAACATGGAGCAATGGAAGAGGTTCTCACAGTATTAGGATGTGCCCCCCATGTAGTACCCGTTTTCTTCCTTGTAATGTTATTTCTGGCTGCCACTTTTTGCTTGGTATTCGAGCAGTGTTTCTTGTAAGGGAGAGCGCAATCAAGGGTAACTCCAAGATATTTTGGTATGATGCAATGTTCTAATGTGGTTCCTTCCCAAGTGATTTTGAGAGTTCTGTTTGCCATTTTATTTTTGAGGTGGAAGGCAGAAGCCTGAGTTTTACTATTATTCCAATGTTATCGGAGTCTTAAAGTTGAGGTTTGTCCGTAGTAGGAAAAAAGTCCTTTTTGCGTCCCGATTAAAGAAGCTAAAGCAATGAACACAAACAAAAATATTGTATACCACTGCTAAACGCAGAAAGTATGTGGCTATAATTTGATGTAATTAGATTTAAGACTAATCGAGTCATTTGTCTTTTACCGAGGTTTAAACTAGAGTCTCCATACTTTTGAACCCGACTAGGTCCAGTAAAATATTATGTCGCTTTCGAGCTCATAATTGGTATTTGTGACATAAGATCCAACCTAGTTGAGATGCATGCACTGGTGAAACCGGATCTTCCATGATATACTATGCCAGTGTGAATTGGATACGCATTGAACCATGTTTATCACAGATATGGTGTCATAACTTCCCGACCTTCAACACCCAGTGCATAGAGAACTTCGCTATCCGACGGGTTTTATTACAACTGGTCCTGCTTCTGGGTCATGATAGCTGACCTGACCCTCACAACATGAGTTCTAGAAACCTTCAAATGTATATAGATAGTTCTGACTACATGTTTTCATATTTATACTTCCACGTTGTCTTTAGTAGTAATTTCGAACATCATTCATCTCATACAATGGTCATCACAACTAGCTGTGTGTCATGTAATGAAACCTTCGCTATTCAGAGAAAAAAATCGACGTTTATTTTCACCCTTAAATCCATGGCGTGGTTTAGATTAAAATATGATTCGAGCTCCTTTGGAAAGAATTTCGTGAACCAATAGATATTTCACATGTGCAACCAGATTCTAACAGAACATTTCTGATAGTGGTTGCCAAGTGTATCGCTGCACTGCGAATTTAATATACCTTCTCTTGATGGGTAAGAGGAGGCCACGCCATTTTGTATTGAGCAGGAGCGTGGGATTTTTGCATCATTGAAAGACTACTTTTATAGTGTTATGCGACAAGGAATCAACCCTCAAAAATCTCAATTTTTCATTCTTTACCTCTTTGACACCCGCATTGATCGACCTTTCTTTTGTCTAAATTCTTCGGACGACATTCATGCTGTACCGCCATCTATAACCTCCGAGAAAAAAACAACTTTCATAATAATGTAGTACTTTTAATTTTGTAAGAAGGATACAAGTCGTAGAGAATTCAATAGTGGGTCATAAAACTGATACAGGTAAAGCAAAACTTAACTGGCTTCAAACCAGAAAAAAACAGTCCTAGAAAAATCACAATCGATGTCAATTTTTACGAGGAAAATCTTTGAAGACACTGCTAAAGAAGTTAGCATACAACAGAAAACTGGAAGGGCTTCATCCACAGTCGTAGAAAAACCACCATCGATGTCCATTTTTCACGATAAAAAAACTTTGACGGATCTGTTCAAGAAGTTAGCATACAAAAGAATAACACTGCAAGGTCTCCATCCACGTTCTTTAGGAGAGCGTTGTAACCACGTTGTAGCCTATGGAAAACCTACTCCCATCACGAAGTCAGAAGACATCAAATCTTTTGTGTATCTCATATCACTTGATTCCTACAGTTCTACAACGATCTAGACTATTTGGAAGATGTTACGTGATCGAAGAATGTTTGATTCAACGATCCATTAGAGTTTGATCAGGAAGAAGATGAGTAGTGTTCATTGTTCGCAACAGTGACCACAAAAGAAAACTGGTACTTGAGTGTCGTGTTTGAAAATTTCTAGTTAATGCATACTGACTTTTTTGATATATTGTGGAAAGAATAACGAAGAATAATGCGTACTTGTGGAAAAATAAACTTTCTACCATTGTTCTAATATTATGTATGCTTGAAAGTAATGACGTTTGTGTGCCAGTGTCTGGAGTAAGGAAATCAAAGAAACAACCTTGAAATGCCAAATTCAGAAATAATTTGTAATTTGCAATAAAGAACTAGGGTCGATTTCTATTAACCCTAGAATGGTAAGATGAAATTTCGTCTCCCATTAGGAAACAGCACATATTCCCTTATCTAATTGTTTTTGCAATTTATTTATAATACTAAGTGTATTTACAGTATATTACAGGATCGTACAATGGGATTTATAAACACAAATTATTGAAATATAAATAAAATCATTGAACTATTCAACATAACAGAAAGTCCGAAAGAAATTAGAATTTTGTGAAACTCGCAAGTTGGCTGATGTAATATTCAAAATGAGTGTTACTGTAAGTTTTAATACTTTTCAATAACAGAGACCATGGTTAAACATTAATCTGCTTGTTCTTCGGGTTCATTGCAGGCGTTGTCTGGTCTCGAGAGGCTGTTGTGATTTTGGTGGGAACAGGATAATTTAGGTCTTCATTTTCTTCAATCCGTGTGTTACTTTTGGATCAGTATCCGCGGTGTCCTCTTCATTGTAGAACATTTCTTCATTCTTAGAGAGAAACTCCATGAAATTTCCTCTTCTTTAAGCTCAGATGCCAGTTATTGCTGTAGAATGGAAATCTACAGTAAATACACAAATATGGATTATACATTGTAAACGCTAGCCTAAAATTTGTGGTTAGGTACAAGCAAAGTACTATACTGGAAATACAGAAAGATAAATGGAAGAACTGATAAAATGAGTGCCGGTAACCAATCTGGTAAGGTGGGTTGTGGCACGTCCTATGCAGAGGTCAATGAAATTTGATCATTTTACTTCAGATTTTGCCGTTGGTTTTAAAACAGTGCTTCTCAACAGTTGAATACTACAGACTGAATTTACATTTAGACGATCGTCTAGCCACTGCACCTGTGAAGGACAAGAAAGAGAATGGTGGCCGGGATGTTTCTCACCCCACCTTGCCATTCTAATATAACAGTACTGTGTTGACTGTGGTGAAAAGTAACTGTATTTAATAATTTAACACACGGTTACCTTTTTATCGTCGCCGTAAGCACTTCCTAGCCGCCCCTGTAGAATTTATTTTGTAAGCGTTCACTAAAGTTAATTTTTCTCGGAGGTTTAGTAATGTGGTTTGGAACCTTGCTGGATAACATCGCCCATCTGTATAGGAGATAATATCAAATCCACTAAGTAACGCAGGCTGTGTTTTATAATATAACGCTGTAACTTTACTGTATAATACTAATAAATATATAATAAATAACTGAATAAATAAAATTACTCAAAAACGTAATAAAATTAATAAACATAATTAATCGAAATGTCCGTAGTATGGGCGCCAGAGTTCACCAGAATGGATCCCTCGAATTTAGATAAAGCATGATACTTCTTTATATCCCAGGGCGTGTACATAATGCTGCGTACTGGTACATCTGCTTCAGACCTTACCTAACCTTCTGAAAACGACTAAATAGGTAGGAACTGGACCTAGGTTCATCAATAACTCCACTGATTCTAAAATATCTACATATTCTCAATAAAATCCGTGCATGAGCACCTCATCAACACACCAAAATACACTTATAATACACAAACAAAAGATTGCTGGAAGACTCCATATTTACAACAACAACAATGAAAACAGTGGGAAAACGAAAGCGAGAACTAAGCTACCATTTGTAGTTAGTTCGTTAAACAATGCACATATATGTATATGAGAACTCTTCACTGTCTCTGTATCAACACGACTTGCCGATTCTCATAATCAGCACTTATAATATCACACCGATACTGTACCTCTGTGTTCACTGATTTTAACACTTGTTGTAAAGATATATACATCTGAGCAACACACGCTTGTCGATCCTGAACATAAATTATGGAAAGTCTGAGATAGCTTTCACCAACATATGATGCCAAACCACCACAAGTGCTACAATACTAAGTTGTATGTCAGTCACTTCTCACAAACATAAGAATACTACGTTCCACAAACGTTTGAAGTCCAGTCCAGTATAGTGCAGCAGTGTCACTCCAGTACCGTATATCCAGTTTCACTCCCGTGTTTGTGTTCGCACTCCTTCATCCCCGCACAGTGTGTGTGGTTCCCGTCGTATGATCAACCTTTATAGACATCAGCATTCCCCTTCCTCTCACCTGATAGGCCTAGATTGATCCTGGCCAGCCAATCATGTGTCAGTCATGGTCCCAAGAAAATAACAAACGCTGGGGTGTTTCACATGAGTCATAGAACTTTCCTAGTACAACAACAAGCTCATCTCAGACTGGGATATATACGTGACTCATGCAAAGTTTCCAAGTTCCAATATAGCAATGTTTTCCCAGCCGTATGGTCAAAACAAATTACTCGTCCTACATATATGGAGAACCTCCCAGCTTACATATATTAATGACAAAATATACAATTGAAATGCAGATAATAATAATAATAGTAATAATAATAATAATAAATCGAATACTGACAATGATATCTCTCACCTCTACATATAGTGCGAGGGTGTGCTATATGTACTATCACAACTACACATGAAACTTGTACTTTTAAAACTAATGACAATATTTATTTAATTACGTATCTCTTCCAGAGATGTGGTTTAACCATGACTACAAGGAATGTAAATATCTTAATAGTACATTATGCAACAAGCCTATAATGTCAATAATTAAGACACGCTTATGTTTATAATAATTTCCATACGAGTGTCCTGATTACCATTATAGGCGAGTTGCATACGACTGTTTACAGTATGCTCGACGATAATTATAACTCTATTTTTAAAAAATATTCATAGAGATGTCGCTTGGCAGTTGAGTTTACTGAACAGAGCGCAGAGCGCACGCGCTGGGTTATTGATTTTCCATGAGTGGATCAGAGACCTTGACAATGTCATATGTTTTCAAAGCTTTGATAGAAGGTTATCATAGCCTAGCTTTATTTCAAATACAAATTGTTTATTGCACAGTTAGTGAAGTGAATTTGCGGGAATGTGCCATGTGGTTGTGGAATATTGGAAGTAGAAGATGCATTGATGTTAATATGTGTGTCCGACATTTTTCTGAACTCTGATTGGCGGAGAACCTATATCATAATGAAACTTGAACTATAATGAGCCTCATTAAGATTCAGTTTTCTGGCATATAATATTTATATTTCGGCATGGTCGAGAATAAAATGTTTGAAACGTAGGCCTATAGGAAAGAATTAGTTTGTGCCTTCACAGTAAATGCTAACTAATTCAATTATTCAATATTCTTTTTAAACAAATACATGCAGTAAACATATCCACTTTTCGAACACTCAAAGAAAGAAATTCATTTAAATACAAAATGTGAATATAAACCTAAATAACACTAGTGTCTGCAATTAGTTTAGAAATAGGGTAAACATATCCACTTTTCGAACACTCAAAGAAAGAAATTCATTTAAATACAAAATGTGAATATAAACCTAAATAACACCAGTGTCTGCAATTAGTTTAGAAATAAACGATATATACAGTATATACTTGCAAAATGTATCGGTGTATCAGCACGCCCTTGTTTTTCTTTGACCGATACCTTCATTTTTCGAAGTGTCGGATCCCTTACTTATTTTCACTCTAATTAGTGTTAGGGCCTATATAGAGGATGGTTGCCTAGCTGTTCTTAATCTTAAAATAATAATCACCACCATCACATCTTCTGGATGTCGTTCGTTTGTTTTCTTGTCATTTTTGGCACGGAACCAGAGCCGACACTATTTATCCGAATGTAAGAGTATCTTTTCAAGATGGATCATCAGTGTGATTTCCCACGCGCATAGACAAAACATGATCACTTCCCAGTGTTAAACGTCTGGCATTACAGTTCTCTTTCTTCGAGCTCTCCAACCCTGATCACTAGCAGATTTCACTTTCCCCCGCCCGGTACCTAAGTCGTCTACAGACGATTCCGAGTCCCGACATCGAACAGAGGTATACCCATGATCGACCGCTAGGAGCAGGCGGACGGAAGGGATAAATCCCGACACGACCGCCAGATTTGCTCCATTCGGCAAAGTCACAGGGCCTGCACGGCGCGCCCCACTGACGAGATGCGCCTAGTAAAGTCACATTGTTTGGAGCCTTTCGACTCACGGGACTCCCGAGAGATATCGTTGCCAACATTGTATACTTGGGGACAAAACATGACGACCTCGCCTCACACCGCTACTCTTCAGCGGCAACCCGGTGTCTATTAACGGCTTATAGGATTTACTACGTCTACTGTAGTCGGAGTTGCCAAATCGTCTACTGCACTCGACACGAAAAAAACTAAAAGACTGAAGACAATGTGGAAGAAAGTGGTTTTGCGACCTTTCCACACCAAACAAGGATCACGCAGAACTTGTTAACTCAGCAGGGTTCAGGGTGTGATTGTCAGCTGGCTTCCAGCTCGCTTTCAGGAACTGAGGCCGTCACGTTTTAATCCCCCCCCCCCCCTCCACCAAGTATACTTTACTTTCTCGGCACTAGATTCACCACTATTATGTTCTTCTCTGGCGCCAGGTACAAGCTAGCCAGACGCACCTGTTTTTCTATCCGAAGGGCAAGTTGCGGAATTCGGGTAGGGATATTAGTGAGAACTTCCTCGACCGTTTCTACATTGCGGAGTTTGCGTCCGTCCGCCTTCCCAAGGACGTGCACCGTACTGTTTTGAACTTGTCTGACCTAAGCAATAAAATTGATATTACCTCATGGCAACATTACTCAACGTACGGTCAATATAACATGCAAATGAGCTGTACTCAATTGTGATTGAGGAGTTTATTATGGTGTTGTGAAAGGTTTTCTGGAGAGTCATAGAAAGCTTCTTTGGGAGAAGGAAGGCTACGGCTGGCGGCTGTGAGGTATTAAATGATAATCAACTGATGTGTATCTAAACACTTTCGCTACACTTTCGGATTGAATTTGTTCACACATAATCTAGTTCACGGTCAGCTAACTAATAGGGTTACTTACTGGCCAATTACCCCTGGGAATCCATGAACCAACACGGATGGCTTGCTCTTTCTACGGATCACAACACAATGTCTATAAGCGTGTAATAGCGGTCAAGAGACGGGAAGATGTACAGTCTGGCTCCGATACTTCGATGTTTGCCCTTATAAAACAGTTATTATAACTGAGACCAGACGTTCTCAACCTGGTGATCTTTAAATGATATTTGATTCTCTCTCCAGTGCGAGTAAAAGTAGCCTATCGAGTATGGACCCTTCTGAATTTCTTTTCGTATCAAAAAAACAAAAACAAAAACTTATTGAACATGGTACATAACGTGTCGACTCAGAACTCACGAGTCTTAAAACTCACGAGTATCAAAATTAATGAAGAGGATTAGTAAGAGTAGGTTTCTTTACTTGGGCCAGTCTCAAAACTCACGAGCCGGGCGAGTTCTTCTTTGATTGGATAAATCGCCGCCCTACCCACACAACAACTGTAGATATTTGAAAATGTAATTGGAATTGTGTGAAAAGGTCCATTGTTAGCGCCAGCCGGAACTGCTTGCCCTCTTATAATTGGCACCTCCCTCGTCAAGAGGCGGGCCTGTTGTGTAGCCTCGCACGAAGTATTCGCGACAGGAGGTTGAGAAACCCACGGACATAAGGTACACACTGGTGGGCTGTTTCACTTAGAACGCTATTGTCATTAACATATTGTAACTTTACAGGCACATGCGGATGACATTATTTTATGACGAAACCACGCTGTTTCACCCGTCTTCTTTTCTTTCTGATTTTAAAACGTATAACCGATATAAATTAAATTACTTTACCCTTTCGCGAAGTAATGAATTCCATGTTGTGTACTGCTCCATGACTCCAACCAGAATAACTGAGTAAAGATCAGTGTTATACTTGGAGAATCTGTTCTATGGTAGGGTGAAAATTCCTGTTAACAATACATGAGATATCCCATTCGGAAAGTGGGTGGACAACCAGGGGTTGAAGGGCAGCGTGAGTCACCGCTCAACTCGTACCTCTTGCGGTCATCGCAGGGATCCGATGTCCGGAGTCGTGAGTTTGGAGACTCATTAGAATGTTAATTTAGTTACTAGTTTGTAGTCGTGAGATTTTATACTATTTTATACTAATTATACCCCGTGAATTTTGAGACTCAAGAGTTTTGAGACGTAACCGTACATAACCCCTTTCAATTTAGTGTGGTCTCAGGGTTATTCAAAATAATAATATGGGTGCTCGTGCGAATCTTTAATAGATCTTCAGTTTTCTTTAGCGCTGTTTAAACAGGAGAAATTCATACATATTTATTTATTTACTTATTGTGGGAGGGGACCTACATGTGCGGGAAAGCTATCTCACTTATGAAATACCTCAAGAACAAAGTATGATCATGATTAATTCACATCAGCGGAACTATTTGCGTGTGCAGTTATAAGCGACTTCCTGGACAACAATGGGTAACTTTCAAGCTCAAGGATCTTATTAACCTTGTTTGTTTGCTGAGTCTTCATCCCGAAGGCTGGTTTTATCCCCATCAGATCAGTCTTCTGCTGTTATTAATGGCAAGGTGTCACAGAAGAGGCATATTGGGGAAATGAGGAGAGATGTAGTTTCCCATTTCTTTATTCACCGAGCCAGATGTTGCTGTTATATATCAGGCTGCCAGGCTCACCGACCTTATGATTTTTTTTACAAATTGGCTTTACGTCGCACCGACACAGATTGGTTTTATGGCGACGATGGGATAGGACAGGGCTAGGAGTAGGAAGGAAGCGGCCGTGGCCTTAATTAAGGTACGGCCCGAACATTTGCCTGGTGTGAAAATGGGAAACAGCTGAAAACCAGAGCTGCCGACAGTGGGGTTCGAACCCACTATCTTCTGAATGCAAGTTCACAGCTGCGCGCCCCTAACCGCACGGCCAACTTGCTTGGTCCGACCTTATGAGCGACACTTTGACACCAGTTATCACAGGGACTGGCTGCAGAAGGAATGGCGTTACTAGCACCACTCATACAGTACCTCAGTCACTTTTACTTTGTCAAAGCCAAAGAAAAAAAGACTGAGACAGTTCAATGAACGTAACAAACTTGCTCCAGCCCACACCAAACACATAGTGGATTGGTAGCAGTACCTCTTTCTTATTGTATCATATTTTGTAATGTCTGTTGTAATTGGAGTTCAACTGTGTTAAAGACATGTGGCATAAGTAAATAAATAAATAAATAAATAAATATGGATGTGGGCGGTCATTAACCTGGTGAGTGTTTAAAAAAATAACTATTACAGTATTACCTGTGGGTGGCGCTTCATCATCATCTGTTTACCCTCCAGGTTCGGTTTCTCCCTCAGACTCAGCGAGGGATCCCACCTCTACCGCCTCAAGGGCAGTGTCCTGGGTTTCAGACACTTGGTCGGGGATACAACTGGGGAGAATGACCAGTACCTCGCCCAGGCGGCCTCACCTGCTATGCTGAACAGGGGCCTTGTGGAGGGATGGGATGACTGGAAGGGATAGGCAAGGAAGAGGGAAGGAAGCGGCCGTGGCCTTAAGTTAGGTACCATCCCGGCATTCGCCTGGAGGAGAAGTGGGAAACCACGGAAAACCACTTCCAGAATGGCTGAGGTGGGAATCGAACCCACCTCTACTCAGTTGACCTCCCGAGGCTGAGTGGACCCCGTTCCAGCCCTCATACCACTTTTCAAATTTCGTGGCAGAGCCGGGAATCGAACCCGGACCTCCGGGGGTGGCAGCTAATCACGCTAACCACTACACCACAGAGGCGGACTGGGTGGCGCTTACAGTCTTAAAATAACATTGAGAATACGTAATACCTTGATTTCTCAACTAATTTCCATGAGAGACCAGTAAGAGTTCCATTGGACCAAGTGACCCCTGAGTATTCCCACACTTGGTGTTTTTTGGAGTTTCATGAGATGTGGAGTGAATATGAAGATTCTGGCAATGCTTGCTTTCATCCAAATCCTAGTCTCAGTTATCTCTCTCTCCTTTTCCTTATAGATTCCTTGCGTTTTGTAACATTTAAGATACAGTACTGGTAATTAAAATACCTTCTCCTTGTCCATCATCAATATAGACCTTTAATGCAAACAAATTATCCCATTTTAATCCCGTAATAAGTGTAAAATACTTTATATTAATCGCCCGCAAATTATTTGTGGGGCTTATGTTGTGTTTTCTTTTTGTCATATTATTTGGTTAAGAAGGAAGCTATAATTTTTTGGTGTCGACTCAATTTAACTTTAAATCTTTTGGGTGTCGAAACACTAATTATAATACTTTTAACACTGTAACCCACCTGTAAAAGAATAACACACTTTTAAACAAAGAAAGACATATTTCGATCTACAAGAACAGTCTCACATTCTATCCGGTCACTTTTAATAATAATATACCGAGCTCGATAGCTGCAGTCGCTTAAGTGCGGCCAGTATCCAGTATTCGGGAGATAGTAGGTTCGAACCCCACTGTCGGCAGCCCTGAAAATGGTTTTCCGTGGTTTCCCATTTTCACACCAGGCAAATGCTGGGGCTGTACCTTAATTTAGGCCACGGCCGCGTCTTTCCCACTCCTAGCCCTTCCCTGTCCCATCGTCGCCATAAGACCTATCTGTGTCGGTGCGACGTAAAGCAACTAGCAAAAAACAAAAAAGTTCTTTTACGTCTCACTAACTACTTTTCCGGTTTACGGAGACGCCAAGGTGCCGGAATTTGGTCCCGCAGGAGTTCTTTCACGTGCCAGTAAATCTATCGACACGAGGCTGACGTATTTGAGCACCTTCAAATACCACTGGACTGAGCCAGGATCGAACCTGCCAAGTTGGGGTCAGAAAGCCAGCGCCTCAACCGTTTGAGCCACTCAGCCCGGCCCGGTCACTTTTAACCATGCGTATATATGTGCAATATTGTTTACGGTGGTGGTGATGATTATTGTCTTAAGAGGAAGTACAACTGGGCAACCATCCACTATGAACAGTAATTAGAGGGAAAAGTGGAAGGGATCCGACACTTCGAAGAATGAAGGTATCGGTCAAAGAAAGACAAGGGCCATAAATGGCGTGAAAATGAAAGACTCCCTAGGCCTCAAATGCTCTAATACCGTCGGGGTCGGAAAAGAACAAAAGGTGACCAAGCGAAGTCGGATAGGACAGATGAAAGTGAGGAGCTTGGAGAAAGTAAGAATATTGTTTACGTTGCCTAAACTTGTAGTGGAGCTGGCTAATAATAATAATAATAATAATAATAATAATAATAATAATAATAATAATAATAATAATAATAATAATAATGTCCGCCTCTGTGGTGTAGTGGTTAGCGTGATTAGCTGCCACCCCCGGAGGTCCGGGTTCGATTCCCGGCTCTGCCACGAAATTTGAAAAGTGGTACGAGGGCTGGAACGGGGTCCACTCAGCCTCGGGAGGTCAACTGAGTAGAGGTGGGTTCGATTCCCACCTCAGCCATCCTGGAAGTGGTTTTCCGTGGTTTCCCACTTCTCCTCCAGGCAAATGCCGGGATGGTACCTAACTTAAGGCCACGGCCGCTTCCTTCCCTATTCCTTGCCTATCCCTTCCAATCTTCCCATCCCCCTACAAGGCCCCTGTTCAGCATAGCAGGTGAGGCCGCCTGGGAGAGGTACTGGTCATACTCCCCAGTTGTATCCCCCGACCAAGAGTCTGAAGCTCCAGGACACTGCCCTTGAGGCGGTAGAGGTGGGATCCCTCGCTGAGTCCGAGGGAAAAGCCGAACCTGGAGGGTAAACAGATGATGATGATGATGAATACTAATAGAAAAACATTAACTTCTATATTGTCTACCGATTACTGGTCCAGCACAGCACAGTACAGTACTTACATATGGTGGTGATGATGGTTAGAGGACGTACAACAGGGCAAACATCCTCAAATCTTATGTATGTAAGAAATTGTCTGCCGTTGATCATTTATTTGTTTCGAAATTTTCTGGTCTTACTTTTACATTTTATTGAATTTTACTTCTTCTTCTTCTTCTCCTTCTTCTTCTTCAGCTTGACCCAGTTTTTCTGCGGATGCTCTTCCTGATACCAACGCTGTGTGTAGGGATGTATTCACTATTTCACTGGTTGGTAGTGTGGTGGGTTGTATGTGGATGAAGAAGAGTTTACTTAAACGAACAAAAACGACCAGTCGCTGAGCTAAAGGAATTTAATCAGACGCAGTTAAAATCCTCAACCAGGCCGGGAATGGAACAGGGGACCAGTGTTACTAGATCCTCCTAAATATCCAACTTTTCAAACAATTCCAGAAAATACCGGTACAAAATTAGATGGAAATCTCCCGATTTCTTTTTTTAAAGGAAATTTGAGGTGCGATACTGTTATGTTACCTTGAGAATAAGTTCTTTAACGCGCCAATGGTATGGGTCTCTCGGATATAAGCGCTCTTAAATGACAGCTGACTGGGCTAGGATATCAATACGTCACTTACCATATAATTTCTAGGGGCAATCTATTTGTATAAATAAAGTTGTGGGGAGTCCGCTGTATTTAATTTCGTTTGTTTCGTCAATTTTTCAGATATTTATCCGTTTTAGGTCAACTCAAGACCGAATCTGTGGTTTTTATTGTTTGTGTCTGTCTGTTCCATCATTACGGCGAAACGGCTGAATAGATCTCGACCAAACGTCAAATTTAGAGTATACTAATCCCGGGAAAGGTTTTGATATGCATATCATTTTAAAATCTTTGAATAGACGGGGGGTTTATAGTAAACCCAGAACAGTTTTCCTCAATTTTCTCTTACAGGCCTACTGTTAATAGTCTGTAAAATCCGTGGACTGCATGTGAAACGTCTCTTTATTGTAATCAACTTTTGTCATGTTCATAATTTAGCTTACTCTTCAAATTACGGAGGAAATTACTACAGGTTACCATGGCAACGTCTCTGCTTGCAAGCAGGGAAGTAACGTATTACCATTTTCGTCATCATTCCTGCAAACTCGTGATTGTTCCTTGCGTAGAAAGCAAGAGAGACGTCAATCGGCCATTCTTCGGGATATTGGCGAGATATCGTTGGAGGTTATAACCGTCCTCGAATAGCTTAAGTAATAACACCATTAGTCATCTTCTTATCTGTTTACCTAAGAATCCCTACGCTAAATTTCTCCTCTGTTACCGCTTTCTTATATCCGCAACTCACACCTTCATAATTCATTGAGGGACATTTGATTTTCCAATACATCCACTTGATACTTACATATTTGTCCTATCCGGCTGTCCTCAGATAAATCCTATTTTCTATTAATTTCAACTTTCTTAACTGTACTTACTTTCTTCCTTAATTACTCCGTATGTATGCGAGTGCTAATCCTGAAACCTGGAAACTCTTTTCTTCGAGGAAAAATTCCAAGCTATACAGATATATAATTTTCGGCCCCGGAAAATATCGAAATATGGATGCAATTTTAATGACGGTGCAGACCTTCGTTTCGGGATAATTAGTGGCTAAACGGTAAGTCGTATCACAAAACAGAAAGCACAATCGCCTTTCAATTTAGATAGACCAACAATTTCTTTCCTATGACTTATCGTCCTGTCTCGATTGTTGATACGTTAGATAACACATAATTTCTTGATTATAATCAAATCTTTAGAACTCGATTGTGATTGGCAGTAGCAAATGTGGCCTTCCATTATCCTCAAAACTTCCTCGATGCCTACCTTAATCAGAAACAACGTCCCCCCCCCCCTCCGCTAGGAAATCGCTAAGAGGCATGCAGTTTAATTTAATCTTACTCACTGCCTTTACAGTAATTTACGGAGGAATCCGTATACAATGTAGAATACCGTAATGAAGCACGGGTACATTTGCTATTCAAAGAGTAAAATCCTGATAGGATGTCTACGTCTGACGAGGAATCGCATTCTATAGGAGCAAGTAGAAGGAGAAAAAGGGGACCATGATGTAGATATTAGGACAACAACCGCCACCACCACCACCACAACAAAAACAAAATAATATTAATAATAATAATAATAATAATAATAATAATAATAATAATAATAATAATAATAATAATAATAATAATAATCGGAAAGAAAATGTCCTCAGACATATGGCTGAAAGTTATTTCTCAATGTTAATTATACGATTATTTAATTTTCGGTAAAATAATAACAAAATTGACATCTTTATAAACATCTTGAATGTTGACTAAATCTTCCGAAATGTTCGAGCCCTATCTTTCGAAATATGATTTTCAAGTCTCGTAACACTGCACGGAACCCTCTGAACCAAAGGCCAGTACGCTGTTCATTCAGTCAAAGGACCGAACATTTTATTGATTTCTATTCTTTGGGGATATTTTTTCCTCCATATAGGGTTGTTGGAAGGAAGGGCACTCGGCCGTAAAACCGGGTCAAATCTACATGTGCTATGCGATTCACACCTGTGACCTCACACTGTGGGAAAAGCGGTAGAAGAAGGACTCTGTGGGGATATTATTTTTGATTATACTGTAATATTGTGTACGTATAGGGGCTGCCTGGCCGAGGCGGTAAAGACGTGGGTTCGAATCCCCGTCAGGAAGTCGTAAAATTTAAGAAACCCCACTTCCGGAGGTGCATATGGCCCTGAGGTTCACTCAGCCTACACCAAAAATGAGTACCAGATTAATTCCTGGGGGCAAAGGCGGACGGGCGTAGAGCTAACCACTCTACCCTACCACGTGCCGCGATTAACAATGGTGGAAGCCTTTACCTTCCACTCCTCCAAGGGCCTTCATGGCCTGTACGGAGGTGACTTTGTCTTTTATTGTGTACGTATGCGTGTGTGCAGTGAGAATCAGAGAACTGTTCGTTTCAACATACATCACTGGCTGCGAGCGTGATCCTCGACATGCTTTCTTGAAATATTTCCCACTCACATTCCAATATTCCTTTTGTTTTGCTTTGTATGTTAACCACGGTTCTGCACTCAGTCACCCACGCAAGAGAAGGGAGCTGCCTTTTAAACTCGAGTGGGAGACTCCAATCTTTCACGCTGCTGCGCGCTAAGTGGTGAACCTGTTAAGATAACTATGTTCAGATAGAAACACTTCACTGACTCGAATAGGTCTTGAGCAGTTCTCAGATATCTGCCGGCGCCGTATAAGGAAGTTCGTGTAATATTAGCCACCTACTTTCAATCAATTTACTATATATCGAGATTACCGTTCAAACCAAAATGTAATCTTCCAATTCTGAAGATCGCCGTCCAGCTCCTTGCCTGAATGATCGGCACAGTGGTATTAGGTCCAGAAGGGCCCGGGTTCGATTCCCGATCTGACTAAGGATTTTATCCTCGCCCAGTTGATTCATCTAGCCCGACGCCTCTGAGAGTTCGTTTTCTTATTACACATCTTAATTCTCATACAACACAGACTACAGATTACTGCAGAAGCACTCAATAGCGAATACATTCCTCCACACAGGGTTGATGTCATGAAAAACATCCGTCCGTAAAACGGGGCCTAATTCTTTGCAGAGCCGAACCCTCAGTGTATAGGGAAAGTTCAGGAAAAAAGATCTCTGAATGCCATCACTTTCTTTTAAGGGTAGGGACGCGGTGACCACCTGCTGCGCATGAAGTTTAATGACCTATACAGTACCGGGCGAGTTGGCCGTGCGGTTAGAGGCGTGCGGCTGTGAGCTTGCATCCGGGAGACAGTGGGTCGGCAGCCCTGAAGATGGTTTTCCGTGGTTTACCTTTTTCACACCAGGAAAATGCTGGGGCTGTACCTTAATTAAGGCCACGGCCGCTTCCTTCCAACTCCTAGGCCTTACCTATCCCATCGTCGCCATAAGACCTAAAGACGTAAAGCCACTAGCAAAAAAAAAAAAAAAAAAAAGAAAGACCTATACAGTATATGAAGAGGTGCGAGGGTAAGCATGAATACCGCGCATGCGCCTAATCTCAAGTCTCAAGGCCTGACAATAAACATCGGTTCCGTCCCTGGTGACTGTTGCGAATCGAGGTACTGTCGTGAAGTTTCAAAGTGGTAGGGCAATTGTGCTTTAGTTAAACATTATTATTATTATTAATAATAATAGTAATAATAATAATAATAATAATAATAATAATAATAATAATAATAATAATAATAATAATAATAATAAAAGAACAATTTAATAAGGAATATGTAGGAGCTCACATTGTCTGTCACGACTAATGTTTGTAGC